>NW_027444565.1:0-215776 GCF_048569485.1 Anomaloglossus baeobatrachus | reverse complement strand
TACCCTAATACCCTAATACCCCCCCCCTTTTCCCCTCAATTGCCAACAACCACCTGGGGACGTACATACGACTTAAAGCGCTGCGACTTCCACCTACCAATCTGCTTAACTGTCTCCTCCGGTAGGCCGCATATAGAGGCCTCCGTCGCTGCCCCAATCCGAAAGACTTCGGATCTAACCCCAACGACTTCAAACATGCCCTAAAAACACTCACAAATTGGTATCTCGATAAAAAGATATATGTAATAAGGGGCCATCCACCTTCGGACGGATCTGTTGAAAATTCCCGAGACACTTGAACGGGCACATATCAGATGCCACAACCATCCCCAAACGGACTAGTCTACCCACACCTCTCTGATCAGTTTTCGATTTCCTAATCCAAAATTCAACTCCGTTTTCCACTGACATAATGTCACCCCAATCCAAGCCCCCGGGGAACGCCTTACTGGGCGATACCAACTCCCCAACCCGCAGGGCTCCAAAAAACGCCAAAGAAAAGGCTAACTTAAACAAACTCACCTCAAACGGAGATAGACAAACCCCCCACAACGCCCTACCCAGCCGGGTAGGGACCCAGCCCAGCCCAGCTGGGACCCAGTTTGAGCGAGGAACGGAACAAGTCCTTCCCACACCAAGGTTTGCAGGCCCTACCTCAGTCAGGGTTTCACCCACACTCTACAGCTCCGGAATGTCATGCTCTTCAGCCTCCTCCTCCTCCTGCGCATCCTCATCCACTTTACCCTCCACACCAGTCCCAAGCTGGAAGCACTGCAGCACTGCCTCGGCGAAGCGGCAACAGGCTGTGCTGCAGCTAATCTGCATAGGTGACAAACCCCACAATGCAGAAGAGGTGTGGACAGCTCTAAAACAGCATGCAGATCACTGGCTCACACCTCTGAACCTAAAGCCAGGAAAGGTTGTGTGTGACAATGGCCGGAACCTGGTGGCGGCTTTGAGGCGAGGCCAGCTGACACATGTTCCATGCGTGGCCCATGTGCTCAACCTCGTGGTTCAGCGGTTTCTAAACTCATACCCAGAGCTGTCTGATCTGCTGGTAAAAGTTCGCCGCCTGTCTGCACATTTTCGAAAGTCACCTACTGCTTCAGCCGGCCTTGCCGGCTTTCAGCGTCATTTGCATCTTCCGGCTCACAGACTGGTGTGTGATGTCCCCACGCATTGGAATTCAACTCTGCACATGTTGATCAGGATATGTGAGCAGAAGAGGGCAGTTGTTGAGTACCTGCATCACCTAAGCCATCGGGAAATGGGTCAAACTCCACACATAACACCTGAGGAGTGGAGATGGATGTCCGACCTATGTACCATCCTCCAAAACTTTGAGGACTCCACCAAGATGGTGAGCGGCGATGACGCCATTATTAGCGTCACCATACCGCTTCTCTGCCTTCTAAAACGGTCTCTGCTCAAAACCAAACATGATGCATTGCAGGCGGAACACGATGAGTTGGAGCAAGAAACAGTAGTGGGTGTGGGTGATAACACACAGCCCAGCCTCGTCTCATCACAACGTGCAGTGGAGGACTATGACGAGGAGGAAGATGAAGACATGGAGCAACTCTCCGACCAAATTGAGGATATGACATGCATACCAGTCATATGCTCAGTTCAGCGTGGCTGGCCAGAGGACAGGGTAGATGAGGAGGAGGAGGAGGAGAAGGAGGAGGACAGCATGTTCAGTCATCGTGTTGGTCTGGATATTGAAGTGATGGCTGTTAAGAGTCTGGCGCACATGGATGACTTTATGGTAAGCTGCCTGTCTCGTGACCCTCGCGTTAAGAACATCTTGGCCGACAATCATTACTGGTTGGTAACACTGTTAGACCCACGCTACAAGGAGAACTTTATGTCTCTTATTCCCGAGGCGGAGAGGTCAGCCAAAATGCAGCAGTTCTGGAAGGCCATAGTCACGGAAGTAGGCAAAGCATTCCCTTCACAAAACGCTAGCGTCATAATTGTAACACTATTAGTTAAAAGAAAGGGATAAACTGTAAAAAAAAACAAAATAAGGCATAACTTTTTTTTAACATCAATTTTTTTTTTTTAGATTTAACCAAAGAATGTGCACATTTGTTATAATAAACAAGTGAAAAATGTTGAAAATCAGTCATCCAAAGGTGTGTGAAAAAAAAATATATATATGGTACCAATAAAAATGTCACTTTGTCCTGCAAAGAATGCAGCCCCCCACATTATTTTTTTCCTCTGTGCGGCCCATACACCCAGCCGAGTTTGAGACCCCCTGCCTTACACTATATAGATATCATGTTCATTCCCCATCTATCTTGCTCAGGAGAGCATCTCCCTCCCCCGGCACCAAGAGCAGCTCATACTGAATTGTTACAATGACTACATTGACACCCCCATACTTTGCACTGACGAGGGGCAAGCACCCCGAAACACCGTGTCTGCAAATTGGGATTCTGATCTGGCTTATATATCCTGAGTCATATTGCAATGGATTGTTGAAAATCCACTTGTGACTTTTAGGATCGCTACTTCCAATAGGTGGCGCTGTGCTAGAGTTTGTCTCCTTTACTGGAGAGACAATTTGTACATTGACTAGTAACACTGCACACAGAAATGCACCTTAATATTCCACTGTTAACCCTTTCCTCCCAGCAGTAACACACAACTCCTCACCTTGATATCATGGTGATTTATGGTCAGAATGACTTCAATGCGATCAGTGATTTCTATTCTAGCTCTGCTCACATAGATTTTATATCCACACTCAACTATAGGCCGTTCTTCATATTTTGGGGGTTTTTAGTCAGATATACTAGTTTGTGCCTGTATAGTATTGGTGTAGATGGGAGTGTAGGGCATGGGTTACATGGCACTGTGGTGGGATACTGATGGGAGGTATTGGTGCTGTGTTTGAGGCTTCTACTGGGTATTTTCCTACAAATACTGGAACAGCTCACTGCTTAGAATGATCCTTCCCAGCTCTATAATATATTATATATACCCCACAATGCAGGCTCACACACACATTTGTCTCAAGTGTGTTGTAGGGACACAGATACAGTCTTGGTCATGTGACTAAAGGCTACTTTACACACTGCGATATCGGTCCTGATATCGCTAGTGTGGGTACCCGCCCCCATCTGTTGCGCGACACGGGCAAATTGCTGCCCATGCTGCACAACACCGAACAGAACCAGTCACACATACTTACCTGCCCGGCGACGTCGCTGTGACCGGCGAACCGCCTCCTTTCTAAGGGGGCGGTTCGTGCGGCGTCACAGCAACGTCACTGAGCGACCGCCCAATAGCAGTGGAGGGGCGGAGATGAGTGGCCGGAACATCCCGCCCACCTCCTTCCTTCCTCATAGCGGCTTTGAGGCAGGTAAGGAGAGGTTCCTCGTTTCTGCGGTGTCACACGGAGCAATGTGTGCTGCCGCAGGAGCGACGAACTACATCGTTACTGCTGCAGTAACGATAATCGAGAATGGAGACCCATGTCACCGATGAGCGATTTTGCACGTTTTTGCAACGATGCAAAATCGCTCATCGGTGTCACACGCAGCAACATCGCTAATGCGGCCGGATGTGCGTCACAAATTCCGTGACCCCAACGACTCCGCATTAGCGATGTCGCAGCGTGTAAAGCCCCCTTTAGTGGGAGTGGTGTACAGGGTCTTAGCAGTAAAGAGTATTCCATATTTCTGCCAGATACCCACAGAGATATTGAAATCTGAAAAAAGAGACTTCTGCTCATTGAAGGTAAGAACTGCTCACATAGCGTTCAACTCCACAGCAAACGTGTGCTCTAGCACTGGCATCTCAGCAGGGATATTCCCCTACTACACATGTGTGTCTGGGTCGCTGTGACAGTTTACAGGACATAACTCAGGGCACCTAGACAGAAGGCAGAGGGACTACTTTCTATTTCTGGTGTAGAGCTTAGTACAATATATATATATATACTATTACATGTGACACATGTACCTTGTATTACCATTATTCGCTGTATATGAACCCCTTTTCTCCGGGCATTATTTGTCTATAGCATTTTTCACGAACCTGAGGCAACTGAGAACCCTTCAGTGAAGGAATTCCACTAACCCTCACAATACCAACCAGGGGCCTCCCTGCAGTAACTCAGGTAGTTGTACCCATTCTCTTTCCGCATTCTATGTGTTCTTCTTCTTTCTTCTTTTTTTTCTTTTTTCTTCTTTTTATTTCTATCATGTAGTTCAGGGGTTTATAGATATATGTCCTGCATCTCATATTTCCTTTAGTGGTGCTTCTTACCCATTCTCATATCATTTACCCTAGTATTTCATGATCCTGAGGCGACTGAGAACCCTTTAATAAAGGAATCCTTTTTCACTTGAATTGTCAAGTGATACTTACCAGTGACTATCACGTAATGTTACAGGTAGTTGCATTTTCTTCCTCTTCTTTCTCTCCTTTCTTCTTTGTCACACGGTCCATTGTGTTATAGCCCACGTGTCATGATAACACTTGTACCATCTTTTCATTTAGATTCCACCTACAATTATTTACCGATTCCAGTTCTGAAATAGGCTTTCATCATCTACTCACTAGAATTCTCAAGTGCATAAGGTACTGAGACATATACATGTTCACACCATTATAAAGAACAAAGTATAAACATTGAGGTTTTTCTCACACCCATGTTCCTGTGTTCTTTGATATGATATGTGTTCATTTCCTTCACTATATAGGATTGCAAGTTTTCCATTTGTACCTTAATGGCAATGACGCTATACAATTGAACACATATCATCCTGTTATCCATATAGGTGTGTATTTACCTGCTTGACTATTTTTGGTTGTTTGATCCAGAATGTTTCTCCAGATAGGTCATGTGGAAATTTTCTTTCCTCAGTACAAATGTTTTCACTATGGCTTTGGAAAAATTTTTTGTATGTGCATCATGGTTATTTGACCCATTGTACTCTCAAGTAGCAATATATTGTACTGTTATGTTGTACTATGTACTAATTACGTGTTTATATGGTTTTGTAACCCTTTATGATCTTAGATAACTTTATCCTTGATAAAGACCTAAAAACAAGGTCGAAACGTTGGATGAATTATCCTTTTGCACAAATAAAGAATTTTCAGCATTCCAAGAGTTCTTTTCTTACGTTATTGATCACTATAGTGTGCCAGAGCTATTTCTATTGAATTGACTCTTATTTTTTCTGAGCACCTGCTATATACACAGTGAGCCAGACATATTCAAGTTTCATTCAGAAGGCAGAGGGAAGCCTTAGCAGCTGAGCCTATATCTTGGCTTGTGAGCATTAGAACAGGCCGGCGATTACAGGGTAACATGAAAAATGTCCAGCTTGCATTATGACTAGAACATGACAATATCCTTTTAAGTACTAACCTATGATGCGTTCCTAAGCAGTTGATGTTATATGTTCTACATTTCATTTTCTGCATACTTTACAAGTAGTAGAATTTGCTTTGATATAGGCAACTGGATTTTCACAATGAAAAGGCAAAGGATAACGCCCGAAAAAGACGCCATACATTATGTCAGTGCCATCACTGACAAACCTGGATTGACCATGAAATACATCAATCCCCTTAAAGGTGAGTTAAAACAAGTTTTAACTAAATTGCCTTAATATTGTCATGCATTAGAATGACTGTCTTAGGTAATGATAAATATTTTCTACAGGAAGAGGAGTGTTTGCTGAAACTGAAATCGAAAAAGGGAGTTTTGTTGCAGAATATCGAGGCGAGCTCACGTATGCACTTACGATGGTAGACAACTACTCGAGATTTATGGTTGTGGTACAAGTCAAAGATCTAATGGCCCATACTGCAGCGAAGGTCTTCCAAGCACACTTATGCAGACCTCATGGCTACTCAGAGAGAGTCCTCACAGATCAAGGCACAGCCTTTGAAGCGGAAATCTTCAAGGACTTCTGCAGCTTTTACCGATGCAGGAAGATGCGCACTACACCCTACCATGCTCAAACCAATGGTTATCAACCTGCTCAGGACTTTACCCCATATTCCAGATGTGGCCTTACAAGTGATTTATAGAGGGGTAACAATACGTTGGGATCACCGGATCTAATCTCCCTTTTTATACACCCTAAAATCTTGTTTGCTTTAGAATAAACAATAACATCATAAAGGTATAGCAGTACCGTTTCAAAGTTTCGGTGTCCCAAGCAGCATTCCATCAGCCTCTGGAAGGTTCCTGGCAAATTGCACAGCTCGAAGGGCATGCTTTTGAACTCGCAGAGACCCATCGGGGTGGCAAAGGCGGTCTTCTCCCGGTCTGCCTCAGCAACGGACACTTGCCAATAGCGACTAGTGAGATCAAGGGTAGAAAAATAATTTGCAGTTCTCAATGCAGCTAGCTATTCCTCAATACAGGGGAGTGGTGCTGTCCTTCTTCTTTAACAGGACCAACGGAGCTGCCCAGAGGCTACAACTGTCACGGATAACCCCAGCCTCCTTCATGTTGCTCAACATGTCCTTGGTACACTGGTAATGTGCAGGTAGTTTTGGCTTATATCTCTCTTTGATGGGTGGGTGTGCACTTGTGGGGATGTAGTGTTTGACCCCTTTTATTCTTCAAAAGTCTAGCGGATGTTTGCTGAAGACTTGCTCGTATTCTTGCACTAGCCTGTAGACCCCCTTCTTGTGATGTGAAGGTGTGGAGTCAGTGCCTACGTGTAATTCCTTACACCACTCCTCTGGCTGACTTGGTGAGCTGTCACTGAATGGGTGGGCTGAAGCAATGGTGGATGCTGCTGTTTGGATAGCATGTGTATCTACTGAGAACAGCTTATCAATGGTGGCAAATCGGAGCAGCTTAATCTCTTGCTCTCCGCAGTTCAACACTCTCATGGGCACTCTTCCCTTCCATATTAATGAATAAAACTATGATGTAAATAGCATATAGATACCCCACAAATGCAGATAAAAGTAGGTTATGGGAAAAGGGGGAAGAGAGAAACAGGAAAATAGTGGAATAAAGTATACCTTCCAGGTGGGAGAGGAAATGGCAGCACAGCCAGTGGAGGTGAAGCAAGGGGAGCCTGCAACTAAAGAGTTGAGAGCGTTATCACATGGTGACTGAGCCTGATTGTAACGGGAGCATAGAGGTGCCGATCCTGTCTTACCTGCGTTGGTGTAGAAGTGGGTGTCCTGTGGTGGAGTCAGCTGTGTGCAGTGGTGGCCGTGGGTTCTTTTATGTGCGACCGTAGTAATAGCTGCGCCCACTTCCTGTATGGGAGTGGAATGCAGTGAGGCTAATGGAACGCACGCCTGCGCATTTGTGTTTAACGTCGCGCATGTGCAGAACGGAGAAAAGGCTGCGCTCACTTCCTAATGAAAGGGAGTGAGACGCAGCTGGGAAGGGAAGGGAAAAGATTAGGGTTTGGGGATGATGAAAGGGCTTTCTACGGGCAAGGATGGCAAAGGGTGGCAGTGACGGAAAGTCAGGCAGCCTGTCCTGTCCTGTCCTGTCCGTCCGTCTTTTTGTATCATGAATTGGAAAGACTGCAAGGGGGAGGGGAGGTGCTTGGAGGAGGAGGAGTTATTCAGATTAATTGCAGTGGGCGGCGGCTGCAAAAAGCATCATTCTTCTTGTTTTTGCTCTGCAAAACAGCCTTTTCAAGGGTTGGCTTGGGTGACAAAATGTCTTCTGTAGGCGTGGGTTTGTCTCCCTCTCCCTAAGATGTGTCCGGTATAGGCCAGGGTGCCACTCAAGGCCGTAACCAATTCGGGTTATAGCTTCTCGGCCTTTTGGCTAAGATCAAGTGTAGTTTCGGAGGACGCTACCTTGGTCGGTACTGGAAGGTGCCTGGGATTGCACGTCTGCCGGCCTTGAGGAAGTGTGTGCGCCTTCTGGTGACACATAGCCCTCTTGTGCCTGGACGGTTCCCAGGCAACGGGAGGCGATCACCTTTGTTATTTTGAAGTCCTACTGATAAACAGAAAAAAAAAAAAATTAAATCTGTTCTTATCAGTTTAATATCTGATACGTCCCCTCTCTGGGGACCATATATTAAATGGATTTTTAGAACAAGGAGATGGAAAAAATCTTGCTCTGTCCACTCCACGCATTGACCTGGTATTGCAGTACCTCCAGGACCGGTGCACCCCTTCTTAACCCAGTTTCCAAAAGCAGAACTCAATTCACCTGATTCAAATGAGCCCCATTAGTGAATTGAAAGAAAGCAAAAACTTTATATGCACCTCAATTTGGCCAATTCACTTTTCACACTTTCACCCTTTTTTTTATCTTTCACACCTTTTACTTGCTTTATTGATGCAAAAGCTGTGCCAAATAGCAAACTCATCTCCACTCAACTTGACCAACTCTGCTATGTCCCGTGCAGTATCTTATTCTCAGTCTTATCTAGATCATTTGCAATTGAATAGAATAGATCCCTTTTGGACACATTGGATTCAGCTGCTGCAGTGACTGCAGGTGTTAGAAGATGCAGACTTGGCATCAGGTGCTGTCTATCAGATTCCACTCCAATTAAAGCTTCCATTGTTTTTCGGTGTTTTCTTTGAGCAATGATGATGTCTTTAGTGATCTGTTGGCTCCCTCTCCTGGAGGAAGAGTTTGCTTGCTCTTGGACTTTCAAAAAGAGAGGTCATGATAGACATTTAGCTTCTGAGCCCAATTGGGGACAGTCATGGGTGATGAATGTTTTGCAACCTGCTGCGAAGCCTGATACCGCAATATAAGGAACGTCAAATACTAAGAATGGGCGGCCTATGAAAGAATTAGTACTTTCATTAAGCATACTTAAACGGCTAATTGGGAATAGACAAACTGTAAAAAGCCCTCTGAGAAAGCCCCTCTCTAACCTTTGTTAGTAAGCTTTTCTGTAGTCTGCCTGTTGATGTATTTTCCGTTTGAACAGTGCACAACATGAAGTGACGGAACACTGGCTTGTCACAATGTCCCCCGCTGACATCACGATAGCGCTGCTGCCTAGAAAGCCAGCTGCGCAGCAGAAGTTGCTCTTTGGGTGGGATGGTGGGCTAATGTATCTATTCCTGCTTGGTGTGAGTTTGACATGATCTAGAGCAACGAGTTCCAGCGGCTAGCGGTTGATTATTGGCTGTAATGGGGCTTTCTGGCTGGTGCCAGCCTTTCTTCTTAGCACACAGGAACCACAATCCCTACACCATGCTTCGATGGATTCTCTCATCCCAGCCCAGTAAAACTACATATTTCACACAGTTATAAGCAGCCCATGGGCATTCACCTGGATTAAAACCCATAACAGCTCATAGACCAAACAATCAATCTACCACTGGACCAAACATGTTATGGTTATGCGTTTTCATTGGATGGATAATCGAAGCCATGTTTTTTTCCTTTCTGTTGGGTTTGTTGTGTGAGTAGCCTATAGGATTAAGTTGGTTACCGCAGGCAGTGGATTTAACTTCCTGTCTTTGGTCCAGTGGTAGATGGATTGTCTGGTCTATGAGCTGTTATTGGTTTGAATGCAGGTGAATGCCCATGGGCTGCTTATGACTGTGTAAAATATGTAGTTTTACTGGGCTGGGATGAGAGAATCCATTGAAGCATGGTGTAGGGATTGTGGTTCCTGTGTGCTAAGAAGAGAGGCTGGCACCAGCCAGAAAGCCCCATTGCAGCCAATAATCACTTAATAACTTTTTCAACTTGTCATCATATGGGAGGCCTTCCATTCCTTGTAGTAGTCTAGTTGCCCACCTTTGAACTGACTCTAACTTCTGAATGTCCTTTTTAAAATGTGGAGCCCAAAACTGGTTCCCATATTCCAGATGTAGCCTTACAAGTGATTTATAGAGGTTGATCATCTTTACTTATCATTTAAAACTTTCAAACTGGTACACTCAACACATAAAGCCCCCCCCTTTTAAAGAGTAGTTTCCCTGTACCTAAGTGGGGGTCTACCTAGGTTGGAGCGAGTGGACCTTCGGGGTCCGGTGTCAGTGGTGACAGGCAGTGGGGCAGAGGGAACAGTCAGTTCCTCCTCCCTGCTATCATGTGGGGCAGGCGGAGGCGTAGGGGAGCTGGGTACAGGTACATCCCTGGGCACTGGCTCGCGGTTAACCGTTTCCATCATTTCTTCATCCACGGGTTGTGGGAACAGTATCACTGGAAGGATCACCGCACCGTTCTGTGTAGGCCAGTCTGCTGGAAAATCACCCATCATGGTGTGGATTACCTCTTTTTCCTTCTCCACTGGACTGGGAACTGGAGCCTCATCCGCTACTCTCAATGCTGGTGGGCACTTCTTCAGGTGGTCTCGGGAAACCGTGGCCAAAGTCCCCCCCTGGTCATGGCTGATCTGGTAGGCCTTCCCATTCTCCCATCCTGTGGGCTGGACTACATACGGGGTTTTTTCCCATTGATCATCCAGCTTGTGGGCCCTTCTTTTCCGCTTCAGCACTACATCCCCAGGTTGGAAGGAACCGGCAGGCGCCTTCTTGTTGAAGCACTGCTCCTGTTGTCCCCGACTCCGGCACAAGTTCTTTTCAACATACTCCTGGACCTGTCGGTACTGTGTCCTCCGCCGAGTGTCCCATTCAGCTGTCGACAGGAGTGCTTCTGAAGCTTCCAAGCCCATTTCCAGATCCACTGGTAGCCGGCCGGGACGAGCTCTCATCAGGTATGCTGGAGTGCATTTCGTAGAGCTGGAAGGGATGTTGTTGTACATATCGACCAGGTCAGGTAGCTTCTCCAGCCACAGGTTCCGCTCTTCCAGTGGTAACGTCTTGAGGAGGCCCAGGACCAAGTGGTTCATCTTTTCACAAATGCCATTGGTTTGGGCGTGGTAAGGCGTGGTCCGGATTTTCTTGCAGCCGTACAACTGGCAGAATTCCTGGAATACCTCTGCTTCAAAGGCCGGACCCTGGTCGGTAAGCACCCTCTCCGGGTACCAATGCGGTCAACAGAAATAAGCCTGGAAAGCCTTAGCAGCGGTGCGGCCGGTTAAGTCCTTAACTGGGACAACCACCAGGAACCTCGAGTAGTGGTCTACGATGGTCAGAGCGTAGGTGTACCCACTTCGGCTGGGGGTGAGCTTTACATGGTCAAGGGGAACCAGCTCCAGCGGTTGGTGTGTAATGATCGGGTGTAGGTGTGCCTTCTGGCTGGCCTCGTCCTTCCTTCTCAATGCGCAAGGGCCACATTCTCGGCACCAGGCCTCCACAGATTCCCGCATTCCACTCCAATAGAACCGCTCTCTTAACAACATCTCTAGCTTCTTCCACCCGAAGTGCACTGCACCATCATGGTATGCTTGCAGGACGGTGGGCACTTTAGCCTGGGGAATCACCAGCTGGCGGATCTTCTCGTGAGTCTTTGGATTAATCAGCTCGCGATACAACTTCCCCTGGTGTAGGTATAGCCGGGTCCGTTCTTGCCACAGACGTTGGGCTTCGGCAGGGGCAGCAGGGTCTATCCCAGCAGAACCCTGTTCCACTAGAGTCTTGACCAGGCGGACAGCAGGTGCCTGGTCCTGAGCTTCCTGCCAGTCCTGTCGGGGCAGCGGATCCAGGTTCACCCGTTGTTGGTAGACGTGCACCTTCTCAGTGAATGGCCGGTGAAATGCAGGCAACTCGATCTCTTCGAGGTCATCATCCTCTGGCCCCTCTTCCGACAGGTGGGGCATCCGGGAGAGTGCATTGGCATTGACGTTGGTACGGCCGGCCCGGTACTTGATGGTGAAATCGTAGTTGGCTAACCTGGTCACCCACCGCTGCTCCAACGCGCCCAGCTTGGCCGTATCTAGATGGGTCAGCAGGTTATTGTCTGTGTACGCGGTGAACTTGGCTGCTGCCAGGTAATGGCGGAAACGCTCGGTGATAGCCCACACCAGTGCCAAGAGCTCAAGCTTGAAGGAGATGTAGTTCTCAGGGTTCCTCTCAGTCGGTCGGAGTTTTCGGCTAGCATAAGCTATTACCTTTTCCCTTCTGTCTTGGACCTGGGATAGAACAGCCCCCAAGCCCACATTGCTGGCGTCGGTGTAGAGGATGAATGGGCGGCTGTAGTCAGGGTACGCTAGGATTTCCTCTCCGGTCAGGGCTGTTCTCAGCTGGCGGAAGGATTCCTCATGCTTTTCTTCCCACACCAATGGGGCTACTAGGGATCTACCACCCTTGGTCTGTCCTACGAGGAGGTCTTGCATGGGGGCAGCCATCTTTGTGTACCCCTTAATGAAGCGACGGTAATATCCCACCAGGCCCAGAAACTGCCTCACTTCCCTCACTGTGGTCGGTCTCGGCCAGTCTTGGATGGCGGTGATCTTCTCGGGGTTGGGGGCGACACCTTCCGCACCAACCACATGTCCTAGGTACTGCACTCTGGGTTTCAGCAGATGACACTTTGAGGGCTTCAACTTCATCCCATACTTGGCAAGGGACGCGAACACCTCGGCTAGGTGCTCCAGGTGGGCTTCATACGTCTGTGAGTACACAATCACATCATCCAAGTACAGCAAAACGGTCCCATAGGCAGTCTTCTCTCGGTCTTCCGGTGCCACGGCCACCTGCCAGTACCCGCTGGTGAGGTCAAGGGTGGAGAAGTAGTTAGCGGTTCTCAGCGAGGCCAGGGACTCTTTGATGCGGGGCAGAGGGTAAGCATCCTTATGCGTTATCTGGTTAATCTTCCGGTAATCCACACACATCCGCATGGTGCCATCCTTCTTCTTAACCAGCACCAACGGAGCGGCCCAGGGACTACAGCTGTCCCTAATAACCTCTGCCTCCTTCATGTTCCTCAACATGTCTTTGGCGCATTGGTAGTGCGCAGGGGGAATAGGCCTGTATCTCTCTTTAATAGGGGAGTGTGTACCGGTAGGGATGTGGTGTTGAACCCCTTTAATCTGCCCAAAATCTAGAGGGTGCTTGCTAAAAACCCGCTCATACTCCTGTACCACCCGGTATACCCCTTCCTTGTGGTGTATGGGGGTATCATCAGTGCCGACATGTAGCTCTCGATACCACTCGCCTAACTCCCCCAGGGATGAGTGGGAACCGGCAGCAGGCGGTGTGACCGGGGGAACGGCTTCATGGATCGTGTGGGGATCTAGAGTGAACAATTTGGCAAGGGTAGCGTACCGGGTGGTGCATGAATGCACACATATTGGTTTTATAATCTTATTGTATTACTTTATATTCTTATTTCACTTGTGCATATCTCCACCATAATCCTGGCTAAGAAATATAGCTTTTTTTGGGGTACACAGGTAGTAAGGTCTTCTTTCTATTTCTTTAGGGGTGATATAGCCTGGTGGAACTCTAGACCTCTAACATTATATATGCACCCTTTTTCTTTATGGTTCTTGGACACCTTATAACATTCTTCCATACATATATATCTTTCTCATAAATTATAAATAATTAGGCATTTTTATATATTTTATTTACATTTTCATAAATAACTTTTTACAAAGCATGGGGGACATTCTCACATACATATAATTTTCATGTACGCATTCTGAAAATTTACGCATAAACCGTACACACTCCTTTTTGTAACAATTTCTATAACTCATTCGCTGAACTCTCATCCCGGATATTCATTCTTACACCGAATTTCCTGTTATAACACAACATTCATGATTTTTATTCAATTTATTTTTATTTTTTAGGTTTATTAGTAGTGATGAGCGAGTACTAAAAAGCTCGGGTGCTCGAAGCTCGGGCCGAGCCTCCCAAGATACTCGTGTACTCGGCCCGAGCACCGAGCCCAATGTTATCCTATGGGAGACCCGAGTATTTTTGTGAAATGACCACCGGCAGCATGTAGAAACCCTAAAAATGGCACAAAAGTCTCCGAAGAGTGCTCAAATGACATGGCAACAGCATGGGGAAGACCCCTTGAAGCATTTATCACTCAAAAGTCACAGCTGTGAATAATTTTGTCCACGTTTTACGCCATTTTTACGGACTCACCAGAAAACCTTCCAAAATGACACCAAAATGATTTTTCATAGCGGAAATGTTAAGGGCACATACCCAATAGTGAGATAGAGCTAATGTATGTTACTTTTTGAGATCAATACATGAAAGATTTTACGTAAAACATTGTGTGGCACTCCGATGTCCCTGAGAAGAGACGTACATAAAGGCCTCTGAGTCTAATGTGCCCATTTTGAGGAACTGAGTCTTTGTAGTATTTTCCTTTGCCAGGGCAGTCCAAAATTGTGAGGTTCACCAATGCCCCTGCATACAGACGTGCATGATGGCCTGTAAACCTGAAGTGCCCATTGTAAGGAAGTGGGTCTATTGTAGTATAGCCCTTAGGCAGGGCAGCCAAAAATTGGGAGGCTCCACGTTGTCCCTGGATAGAGACGTGCATGAGGGCCTCAAAACATTAAGTGTCCAGTGTCAGGAAGTGGGTGTATTATAGTATAGCCCTTAGGCAGGGCAGCCAAAAATTGGGAGGCTCTACGTTGTCCCTGGATAGAGACGTGCATGAGGGCCTGTAAACCTGAAGTGCCCATTGGAAGGAAGTGGGTCTTTTGTAGTATAGCCCTTTGGCAGGGCAGCCAAAAATTGGGAGGCTCCACGTTGTCCCTGGATAGAGACGTGCATGAGGGCCTGTAAACCTGAAGTGCCCATTGGAAGGAAGTGGGTCTTTTGTAGTATAGCCCTTTGGCAGGGCAGCCAAAAATTGGGAGGCTCCACGTTGTCCCTGGATAGAGACATGCATGAGGGCCTCAAAACATTAAGTGTCCATTGTCAGGAAGTGGGTGTATTATAGTATAGCCCTTAGGCAGGGCAGCCAAAAATTGGGAGGCTCCACGTTGTCCCTGGATAGAGACGTGCATGAGGGCCTGTAAACCTGAAGTGCCCATTGGAAGGAAGTGGGTCTTTTGTAGTATAGCCCTTTGGCAGGGCAGCCAAAAATTGGGAGGCTCCACGTTGTCCCTGGATAGAGACGTGCATGAGGGCCTCAAAACATTAAGTGTCCATTGTCAGGAAGTGGGTGTATTATAGTATAGCCCTTTGGCAGGGCAGCCAAAAATTGGGAGGCTCCACGTTGTCCCTGGATAGAGACGTGCATGAGGGCCTCAAAACATTAAGTGTCCATTGTCAGGAAGTGGGTGTATTATAGTATAGCCCTTAGGCAGGGCAGCCAAAAATTGGGAGGCTCCACGTTGTCCCTGGATAGAGACGTGCATGAGGGCCTCAAAACATTAAGTGTCCATTGTCAGGAAGTGGGTCTTTTGTAGTATAGCCCTTTGGCAGGGCAGCCAAAAATTGGGAGGCTCCACGTTGTCCCTGGATAGAGACGTGCATGAGGGCCTCAAAACATTAAGTGTCCATTGTCAGGAAGTGGGTGTATTATAGTATAGCCCTTAGGCAGGGCAGCCAAAAATTGGGAGGCTCCACGTTGTCCCTGGATAGAGACGTGCATGAGGGCCTCAAAACATTAAGTGTCCATTGTCAGGAAGTGGGTCTTTTGTAGTATAGCCCTTTGGCAGGGCAGCCAAAAATTGGGAGGCTCCACGTTGTCCCTGGATAGGGACGTGCATGAGGGCCTCAAAACATTAAGTGTCCATTGTCAGGAAGTGGGTGTATTATAGTATAGCCCTTTGGCAGGGCAGCCAAAAATTGGGAGGCTCCACGTTGTCCCTGCATAGAGACGTGCATGAGGGCCTCAAAACATTGTTCCCATTGCAAAGGAGCGGGTCTCCTGTCGTTGTAATGTCCATTCTGCAAAGAATGGGCGAAAAAAATTACCACTGGGGGTATACCTGAAACAAAGGCCTAACTCTTGTAACGGTCATCATGGTGGCGCATGAGGAGAAGGAGGAGCAGTCCAGCGATTATCCAAAGTCCAGAAGTGTGTACCCATGGGTGACTGGAGGTACATGGCAAATTCCCGTTACAAACTTTAAATTCCGCTCTCATTTGCTGGTGGTGTGGTGAAGTCTGGCCCAATCCAACCCTTGTTCATCTTGATCAGAGTCAGCCTGTCAGCATTTTCAGTTGACAGGCGGGTGCGTTTATCTGTAATGATTCCACCTGCGGCACTAAAAACACGCTCTGACAAAACGCTAGCGGCAGGGCAGGCCAGGACTTCCAAGGCGTAGAGAGCCAATTCATGCCACGTGTCCACCTTGGATACCCAATAATTGTAAGGCACAGAGGAATGTCGGAGTACAGTTGTTCGATCTGCAAGGTACTCCTTGAGCATCTGGGCAAACTTAGGATTTCTTGTGGCACTACCCCGCACCTCAGGGGCTGTGGTACGTGAGGGGCTGAGAAAACTGTCCCACATCTTAAAGACTGTTCCCCTACCTCTGGCGGATTGGACTTGTGCCTCTCTCGGCTGTACGCCTTGGTTGTCCACTGATTCCTGACCTATGCCGCTAGCGTTTTGTGAGGGGAATGCTTTGCCTACTTCCGTGACTATGGCCTTCCGGAACTGCTGCATTTTGGTTGACCTCTCCGCCTCGGGAATAAGAGACATAAAGTTCTCCTTGTAGCGTGGGTCTAACAGTGTTACCAACCAGTAATGATTGTCGGCCAAGATGTTCTTAACGCGAGGGTCACGAGACAGGCAGCTTACCATAAAGTCAGCCATGTGTGCCAGACTCTTAACAGCCAGGACTTCAGTAGCCTGACCAACACGTTGACTGAACATGCTGTCCTCCTCCTCCTCCTCCTCCTCCTCCTCATCTACCCTGTCCTCTGGCCAGCCACGCTGAACCGAGGATATGACTGGTGTGCATGTCATATCCTCAATTTGGCCGGAGATTTGCTCCATGTCTTCATCCTCCTCCTCGTCATAGTCCTCCACTGCACGTTGTGATGAGACGAGGCTGGGCTGTGTGTTATCACCCACACCCACTACTGTTTCTTGCTGCAACTCATCGCGCTCCGCCTGCAATGCATCATGTTTGGTTTTGAGCAGAGACCGTTTTAGAAGGCAGAGTAGCGGTATGGTGACGCTAATAATGGCGTCATCTTATACCTTTATGATGTTATTGTTTATTCTAAAGCAAACAAGATTTTAGGGTGTATAAAAAGGGAGATTAGATCCGGTGATCCCAACGTATTGTTAACCCTCTATAAATCACTTGTAAGGCCACATCTGGAATATGGGGTAAAGTCCTGAACAGGTTGATAACCATTGGTTTGAGCATGGTAGGGTGTAGTGCGCATCTTCCTGCATCCGCCATAACCTTCCCTTAGGATATACTGTGCCCTTATCAGATTGGTTGTACAAGGTTGCTTCTCTTATTGGATGGATTTCAAGCTGCATGGATAATGTTCATTTAAATGATGTGGATAGAAAGACTGAAGATATCTACATGTAGTCCATCATGAATCAATACTATTTTACACAGTCATAAGCAGCCCATGGGCATTCACCTGCATTCAAACCAATAACAGCTCATAGACCAGACAATCCATCTACCACTGGACCAAAGACAGGAAGTTAAATCCACTGCCTGCGGTAACCAACTTAATCCTATAGGCTACTCACACAACAAACCCAACAGAAAGGAAAAAAACATGGCTTCGATTATCCATCCAATGAAAACGCATAACCATTGTGAGCCATTGGACAATGCAATTGGACACTTGGTGACATGGTGCACGGCCCAATGAATCAAGTCTTTACTTCATATTCACGGTTTAAGCCCTTGGGTTCTAATGTGCCCAGAGTACATATCCAGAAAGATTATCTTTCTTTGAGCTAAACACAAGTCAACAATACATTGTAAGCAGATTCTATTACCAGTCCCACACCATTTTGTGACGCATAATCACACAGTGATCCAATTAACATTCCAAGTCATCGAACATGTCCAAGCCATACGCAGAGGAGGCAATAGAATTAGGAAGCTCAAAGAAAGGGAATCTTTCTGGATATATACTCTGGGCACATTGGAACCCAAAGGCTTAAACCATGAATATGAAGTACAGACTTGATTCATTGGGCCATGCATGGACATAATGGACATAATTCTAATAGGCAGGACAGGTAATAAGGAGCACAAGTTATATGCTAAAATGTGTTGTGTGACAAGACAGACACAGGAAAGGACATGATAACAGGTGTAGGGACCAACAAGGTGAGACAAGGGGTATCAGGATAGGGTCAAGTAGGTATGAATGTAGTAATGGGGCAGGCATAGAGAATTGTATGTGAATGTGAATTACAATAAATCACTAAGGAAAGGAATATGTGAGTGTGTGCCTAATGTAAACTAATATTGTACTGGCAAAATTATAGATGGAAAGGGAGAAGGGGAGGGGGGGAGAGAGGAGGCTGTAATTGACTACAAGGGTATGAGTTATGAGTGATCATAGGGATAGTGTTACATAAGTGGAAATACCTATGGAGGACCGGATGTGTAAGCGCATACCTTATACAAACCTATAGAGTGCTGATGGGTGAGAGTGTGATGTTAGATATAAGACATCCTATAGTGAATAGTGAGCCGTAATCAAGTGCAACAGGGATATTTCACGTGACTATGGGAACCTGGAAGGTAAAGAAAGGGGAGAAAAAACTGTTAGACAAGGTAATCAGACATAATGTAACCAGTTGATCAGACATGATCACCTGGTTTGAGACCCCCTGCCTTACACTATATAGATATCATGTTCATTCCCCATCTATCTTGCTCAGGAGAGCATCTCCCTCCCCCGGCACCAAGAGCAGCTCATACTGAATTGTTACATTGACTAGTAACACTGCACACAGAAATGCACCTTAATATTCCACTGTTAACCCTTTCCTCCCAGCAGTAACACACAACTCCTCACCTTGATATCATGGTGATTTATGGTCAGAATGACTTCAATGCGATCAGTGATTTCTATTCTAGCTCTGCTCACATAGATTTTATATCCACACTCAACTATAGGCCGTTCTTCATATTTTGGGGGCTTTTAGTCAGATATACTAGTTTGTGCCTGTATAGTATTGGTGTAGATGGGAGTGTAGGGCATGGGTTACATGGCACTGTGGTGGAATACTGATGGGAGGTATTGGTGCTGTGTTTGATGCTTCTACTGGGTATTTTCCTACAAATACTGGAACAGCTCACTGCTTAGAATGATCCTTCCCAGCTCTATAATATATTATATATACCCCACAATGCAGGCTCACACACACATTTGTCTCAAGTGTGTTGTAGGGACACAGATACAGTCTTGGTCATGTGACTAAAGGCTACTTTACACACTGCGATATCGGTCCCGATATCGCTAGTGTGGGTACCCGCCCCCATCTGTTGCGCGACACGGGCAAATCGCTGCCCATGCCGCACAACACCGACCAGACCCGTCACACATACTTACCTGCCCGGCGACGTCGCTGTGTCCGGCGAACCGCCTCCTTTCTAAGGGGGCGGTCCGTGCGGCGTCACAGCGACGTCACTGAGCGACCGCCCAATAGCAGCGGAGGGGCGGAGATGAGTGGCCGGAACATCCCGCCCACCTCCTTCCTTCCTCATAGCGGCTGGGAGGCAGGTAAGGAGAGGTTCCTCGTTTCTGCGGTGTCACACGGAGCGATGTGTGCTACCGCAGGAGCGACGAACTACATCGTTACTGCTGCAGTAACGATAATCGAGAATGGAGACCCATGTCACCGATGAGCGATTTTGCACGTTTTTGCAACGATGCAAAATCGCTCATCGGTATCACACGCAGCAACATCGCTAATGCGGCCGGATGTGCGTCACAAATTCCGTGACCCCAACGACTCCGCATTAGCGATGTCGCAGCGTGTAAAGCCCCCTTTAGTGGGAGTGGTGTACAGGGTCTTAGCAGTAAAGAGTATTCCATATTTCTGCCAGATACCCACAGAGATATTGAAATCTGAAAAAAGAGACTTCTGCTCATTGAAGGTAAGAACTGCTCACATAGCGTTCAACTCCACAGCAAACGAGTGCTCTAGCACTGGCATCTCAGCAGGGATATTCCCCTACTACACATGTGTGTCTAGGTCACTGTGACAGTTTACAGGACATAACTCAGGGCACCTAGACAGAAGGCAGAGGGACTACTTTCTATTTCTGGTGTAGAGCTTAGTACAATATATATATATTTATACTATTACATGGGACACATGTACCTTGTATTACCATTATTCGCTGTATATGAACCCCTTTTCTCCAGGCATTATTTGTCTATAGCATTTTTCACGAACCTGAGGCAACTGAGAACCCTTCAGTGAAGGAATTCCACTAACCCTCACAATACCTACCAGGGGCCTCCCTGCAGTAACTCAGGTAGTTGTACCCATTCTCTTTCCGCATTCTATGTGTTCTTCTTCTTTCTTCTTTTTTTTCTTTTTTCTTCTTTTTATTTCTATCATGTAGTTCAGGGGTTTATAGATATATGTCCTGCATCTCATATTTCCTTTAGTGGTGCTTCTTACCCATTCTCATATCATTTACCCTAGTATTTCATGATCCTGAGGCGACTGAGAACCCTTTAATAAAGGAATCCTTTTTCACCTGAATTGTCAAGTGATACTTACCAGTGACTATCACGTAATGTTACAGGTAGTTCCATTTTCTTCCTCTTCTTTCTCTCCTTTCTTCTTTGTCACACGGTCCATTGTGTTATAGCCCACGTGTCATGATAACACTTGTACCATCTTTTCATTTAGATTCCACCTACAATTATTTACCGATTCCAGTTCTGGAATAGGCTTTCATCATCTACTCACTAGAATTCTCAAGTTCATAAGGTACTGAGACATATACATGTTCACACCATTATAAAGAACAAAGTATAAACATTGAGGTTTTTCTCACACCCATGTTCCTGTGTTCTTTGATATGATATGTGTTCATTTCCTTCACTATATAGGATTGCAAGTTTTCCATTTGTACCTTAATGGCAATGACGCTATACAATTGAACACATATCATCCTGTTATCCATATAGGTGTGTATTTACCTGCTTGACTATTTTTGGTTGTTTGATCCAGAATGTTTCTCCAGATAGGTCATGTGGAAATTTTCTTTCCTCAGTACAAATGTTTTCACTATGGCTTTGGAAATTTTTTTTGTATGTGCATCATGGTCATTTGACCCATTGTACTCTCAAGTAGCAATATATTGTACTGTTATGTTGTACTATGTACTAATTACGTGTTTATATGGTTTTGTAACCCTTTATGATCTTAGATAACTTTATCCTTGATAAAGACCTAAAAACAAGCTCGAAACGTTGGATGAATTATCCTTTTGCACAAATAAAGAATTTTCAGCATTCTAAGAGTTCTTTTCTTACGTTATTGATCACTATAGTGTGCCAGAGCTATTTCTATTGAATTGACTCTTATTTTTTCTGAGCACCTGCTATATACACAGTGAGCCAGACATATTCAATTTTCATTCAGAAGGCAGAGGGAAGCCTTAGCAGCTGAGCCTATATCTTGGCTTGTGAGCATTAGAACAGGCCGGCGATTACAGGGTAACATGAAAAATGTCCAGCTTGCATTATGACTAGAACATGACAATATCCTTTTAAGTACTAACCTATGATGCGTTCCTAAGCAGTTGATGTTATATGTTCTACATTTCATTTTCTGCATACTTTCCAAGTAGTAGAATTTGCTTTGATATAGGCAACTGGATTTTCACAATGAAAAGGCAAAGGATAACGCCCGAAAAAGACGCCATACATTATGTCAGTGCCATCACTGACAAACCTGGATTGACCATGAAATACATCAATCCCCTTAAAGGTGAGTTAAAACAAGTTTTAACTAAATTGCCTTAATATTGTCATGCATTAGAATGACTGTCTTAGGTAATGATAAATATTTTCTACAGGAAGAGGAGTGTTTGCTGAAACTGAAATCGAAAAAGGGAGTTTTGTTGCAGAATATCGAGGTGAGCTCACGTATGCACTTACGATGGTAGACAACTACTCGAGATTTATGGTTGTGGTACAAGTCAAAGATCTAATGGCCCATACTGCAGCGAAGGTCTTCCAAGCACACTTATGCAGACCTCATGGCTACTCAGAGAGAGTCCTCACAGATCAAGGCACTGCCTTTGAAGCGGAAATCTTCAAGGACTTCTGCAGCTTTTACCGATGCAGGAAGATGCGTACTACACCCTACCATGCTCAAACCAATGGTTATCAACCTGCTCAGGACTTTACCCCATATTCCAGATGTGGCCTTACAAGTGATTTATAGAGGGGTAACAATACGTTGGGATCATCGGATCTAATCTCCCTTTTTATACACCCTAAAATCTTGTTTGCGTTAGAATAAACAATAACATCATAAAGGTATAGCAGTACCGTTTCAAAGTTTCGGTGTCCCAAGCAGCATTCCATCAGCCTCTGGAAGGTTCCTGGCAAATTGCACAGCTCGAAGGGCATGCTTTTGAACTCGCAGAGACCCATCGGGGTGGCAAAGGCGGTCTTCTCCCGGTCTGCCTCAGCAACGGACACTTGCCAATAGTGACTAGTGAGATCAAGGGTAGAAAAATAATTTGCAGTTGTCAATGCAGCTAGCTATTCCTCAATACAGGGGAGTGGTGCTGTCCTTCTTCTTTAACAGGACCAACGGAGCTGCCCAGAGGCTACAACTGTCACGGATAACCCCAGCCTCCTTCATGTTGCTCAACATGTCCTTGGTACACTGGTAATGTGCAGGTAGATTTGGCTTATATCTCTCTTTGATGGGTGGGTGTGCACTTGTGGGGATGTAGTGTTTGACCCCTTTTATTTTTCAAAAGTCTAGCGGATGTTTGCTGAAGACTTGCTCGTATTCTTGCACTAGCCTGTAGACCCCCTTCTTGTGATGTGAAGGTGTGGAGTCAGTGCCTACGTGTAATTCCTTACACCACTCCTCTGGCTGACTTGGTGAGCTGTCACTGAATGGGTGGGCTGAAGCAATGGTGGATGCTGCTGTTTGGATAGCATGTGTATCTACTGAGAACAGCTTATCAATGGTGGCAAATCGGAGCAGCTTAATCTTTTGCTCTCCGCAGTTCAACACTCTCATGGGCACTCTTCCCTTCCATATTAATGAATAAAACTATGATGTAAATAGCATATAGATACCCCACAAATGCAGATAAAAGTAGGTTATGGGAAAAGGGGGAAGAGAGAAACAGGAAAATAGTGGAATAAAGTATACCTTCCAGGTGGGAGAGGAAATGGCAGCACAGCCAGTGGAGGTGAAGCAAGGGGAGCCTGCAACTAAAGAGTTGAGAGCGTTATCACATGGTGACTGAGCCTGATTGTAACGGGAGCATAGAGGTGCCGATCCTGTCTTACCTGCGTTGGTGTAGAAGTGGGTGTCCTGTGGTGGAGTCAGCTATGTGCAGTGGTGGCCGTGGGCTCTTTTATGTGCGACCGTAGTAATAGCTGTGCCCACTTCCTGTATGGGAGTGGAATGCAGTGAGGCTAATGGAACGCACGCCTGCGCATTTGTGTTTAACGTCGCGCATGTGCAGAACGGAGAAAAGGCTGCGCTCACTTCCTAATGAAAGGGAGTGAGACGCAGCTGGGAAGGGAAGGGAAAAGATTAGGGTTTGGGGATGATGAAAGGGCTTTCTACGGGCAAGGATGGCAAAGGGTGGCAGTGACGGAAAGTCAGGCAGATGGTCCTGTCCTGTCCTGTCCGTCCGTCTTTTTGTATCATGAATTGGAAAGACTGCAAGGGGGAGGGGAGGTGCTTGTGCCCAAAAGGAGGAGTTATTCAGATTCATTGCAGTGGGCGGCGGCTGCAAAAAGCACCATTCTCCTTGTTTTTGCTCTGCAAAACAGCCTTTTCAAGGGTTTGGCTTGGGTGACAAAATGTCTTCTGTAGGCGTGGGTTTGTCTCCCTCTCCCTAAGATGTGTCCGGTATAGGCCAGGGTGCCACTCAAGGCCGTAACCAATTCGGGTTATAGCTTCTCGGCCTTTTGGCTAAGATCAAGTGTAGTTTCGGAGGACGCTACCTTGGTCGGTACTGGAAGGTGCCTGGGATTGCACGTCTGCCGGCCTTGAGGGAGTGTGTGCGCCTTCTGTTGACACATAGCCCTCTTGTGCCTGGACGGTTCCCAGGCAACGGGAGGCGATCACCTTTGTTATTTTGAAGTCCTACTGATAAACAGAAAAAAAATGAAAATCCAGTTGCCTATATCAAAGCAAATTCTACTACTTGTAAAGTATGCAGAAAATGAAATGTAGAACATATAACATCAACTGCTTAGGAACGCATCATAGGTTAGTACTTAAAAGGATATTGTCATGTTCTAGTCATAATGCAAGCTGGACATTTTTCATGTTACCCTGTAATCGCCGGCCTGTTCTAATGCTCACAAGCCAAGATATAGGCTCAGCTGCTAAGGCTTCCCTCTGCCTTCTGAATGAAAATTGAATATGTCTGGCTCACTGTGTATATAGCAGGTGCTCAGAAAAAATAAGAGTCAATTCAATAGAAATAGCTCTGGCACACTATAGTGATCAATAACGTAAGAAAAGAACTCTTAGAATGCTGAAAATTCTTTATTTGTGCAAAAGGATAATTCATCCAACGTTTCGAGCTTGTTTTTAGGTCTTTATCAAGGATAAAGTTATCTAAGATCATAAAGGGTTACAAAACCATATAAACACGTAATTAGTACATCGTACAACATAACAGTACAATATATTGCTACTTGAGAGTACAATGGGTCAAATGACCATGATGCACATACAAAAAAATTTTCCAAAGCCATAGTGAAAACATTTGTACTGAGGAAAGAAAATTTCCACATGACCTATCTGGAGAAACATTCTGGATCAAACAACCAAAAATAGTCAAGCAGGTAAATACACACCTATATGGATAACAGGATGATATGTGTTCAATTGTATAGCGTCATTGCCATTAAGGTACAAATGGAAAACTTGCAATCCTATATAGTGAAGGAAATGAACACATATCATATCAAAGAACACAGGAACATGGGTGTGAGAAAAACCTCAATGTTTATACTTTGTTCTTTATAATGGTGTGAACATGTATATGTCTCAGTACCTTATGAACTTGAGAATTCTAGTGAGTAGATGATGAAAGCCTATTCCAGAACTGGAATCGGTAAATAATTGTAGGTGGAATCTAAATGAAAAGATGGTACAAGTGTTATCATGACACGTGGGCTATAACACAATGGACCGTGTGACAAAGAAGAAAGGAGAGAAAGAAGAGGAAGAAAATGGAACTACCTGTAACATTACGTGATAGTCACTGGTAAGTATCACTTGACAATTCAGGTGAAAAAGGATTCCTTTATTAAAGGGTTCTCAGTCGCCTCAGGATCATGAAATACTAGGGTAAATGATATGAGAATGGGTAAGAAGCACCACTAAAGGAAATATGAGATGCAGGACATATATCTATAAACCCCTGAACTACATGATAGAAATAAAAAGAAGAAAAAAGAAAAAAAAGAAGAAAGAAGAAGAACACATAGAATGCGGAAAGAGAATGGGTACAACTACCTGAGTTACTGCAGGGAGGCCCCTGGTAGGTATTGTGAGGGTTAGTGGAATTCCTTCACTGAAGGGTTCTCAGTTGCCTCAGGTTCGTGAAAAATGCTATAGACAAATAATGCCCGGAGAAAAGGGGTTCATATACAGCGAATAATGGTAATACAAGGTACATGTGTCCCATGTAATAGTATAAATATATATATATTGTACTAAGCTCTACACCAGAAATAGAAAGTAGTCCCTCTGCCTTCTGTCTAGGTGCCCTGAGTTATGTCCTGTAAACTGTCACAGTGACCTAGACACACATGTGTAGTAGGGGAATATCCCTGCTGAGATGCCAGTGCTAGAGCACTCGTTTGCTGTGGAGTTGAACGCTATGTGAGTAGTTCTTACCTTCAATGAGCAGAAGTCTCTTTTTTCAGATTTCAATATCTCTGTGGGTATCTGGCAGAAATATGGAATACTCTTTACTGCTAAGACCCTGTACATCACTCCCACTAAAGGGGGCTTTACACGCTGCGACATCGCTAATGCGGAGTCGTTGGGGTCACGGAATTTGTGACGCACATCCGGCCGCATTAGCGATGTTGCTGCGTGTGATACCGATGAGCGATTTTGCATCGTTGCAAAAACGTGCAAAATCGCTCATCGGTGACATGGGTCTCCATTCTCGATTATCGTTACTGCAGCAGTAACGATGTAGTTCGTCGCTCCTGCGGTAGCACACATCGCTCCGTGTGACACCGCAGAAACGAGGAACCTCTCCTTACCTGCCTCCCAGCCGCTATGAGGAAGGAAGGAGGTGGGCGGGATGTTCCGGCCACTCATCTCCGCCCCTCCGCTGCTATTGGGCCGTCGCTCAGTGACGTCGCTGTGACGCCGCACGGACCGCCCCCTTAGAAAGGAGGCGGTTCGCCGGACACAGCGACTTCGCCGGGCAGGTAAGTATGTGTGACGGGTCTGGTCGGTGTTGTGCGGCATGGGCAGCGATTTGCCCGTGTCGCGCAACAGATGGGGGCGGGTACCCACACTAGCGATATCGGGACCGATATCGCAGTGTGTAAAGTAGCCTTTAGTCACATGACCAAGACTGTATCTGTGTCCCTACAACACACTTGAGACAAATGTGTGTGTGAGCCTGCATTGTGGGGTATATATAATATATTATAGAGCTGGGAAGGATCATTCTAAGCAGTGAGCTGTTCCAGTATTTGTAGGAAAATACCCAGTAGAAGCATCAAACACAGCACCAATACCTCCCATCAGTATTCCACCACAGTGCCATGTAACCCATGCCCTACACTCCCATCTACACCAATACTATACAGGCACAAACTAGTATATCTGACTAAAAGCCCCCAAAATATGAAGAACGGCCTATAGTTGAGTGTGGATATAAAATCTATGTGAGCAGAGCTAGAATAGAAATCACTGATCGCATTGAAGTCATTCTGACCATAAATCACCATGATATCAAGGTGAGGAGTTGTGTGTTACTGCTGGGAGGAAAGGGTTAACAGTGGAATATTAAGGTGCATTTCTGTGTGCAGTGTTACTAGTCAATGTAACAATTCAGTATGAGCTGCTCTTGGTGCCGGGGGAGGGAGATGCTCTCCTGAGCAAGATAGATGGGGAATGAACATGATATCTATATAGTGTAAGGCAGGGGGTCTCAAACCAGGTGATCATGTCTGATCAACTGGTTACATTATGTCTGATTACCTTGTCTAACAGTTTTTTCTCCCCTTTCTTTACCTTCCAGGTTCCCATAGTCACGTGAAATATCCCTGTTGCACTTGATTACGGCTCACTATTCACTATAGGATGTCTTATATCTAACATCACACTCTCACCCATCAGCACTCTATAGGTTTGTATAAGGTATGCGCTTACACATCCGGTCCTCCATAGGTATTTCCACTTATGTAACACTATCCCTATGATCACTCATAACTCATACCCTTGTAGTCAATTACAGCCTCCTCTCTCCCCCCTCCCCTTCTCCCTTTCCATCTATAATTTTGCCAGTACAATATTAGTTTACATTAGGCACACACTCACATATTCCTTTCCTTAGTGATTTATTGTAATTCACATTCACATACAATTCTCTATGCCTGCCCCATTACTACATTCATACCTACTTGACCCTATCCTGATACCCCTTGTCTCACCTTGTTGGTCCCTACACCTGTTATCATGTCCTTTCCTGTGTCTGTCTTGTCACACAACACATTTTAGCATATAACTTGTGCTCCTTATTACCTGTCCTGCCTATTAGAATTATGTCCATTATGTCCATGCATGGCCCAATGAATCAAGTCTGTACTTCATATTCATGGTTTAAGCCTTTGGGTTCCAATGTGCCCAGAGTATATATCCAGAAAGATTCCCTTTCTTTGAGCTTCCTAATTCTATTGCCTCCTCTGCGTATGGCTTGGACATGTTCGATGACTTGGAATCTTAATTGGATCACTGTGTGATTATGCGTCACAAAATGGTGTGGGACTGGTAATAGAATCTGCTTACAATGTATTGTTGACTTGTGTTTAGCTCAAAGAAAGAGAATCTTTCTGGATATGTACTCTGGGCACATTAGAACCCAAGGGCTTAAACCGTGAATATGAAGTAAAGACTTGATTCATTGGGCCGTGCACCATGTCACCAAGTGTCCAATTGCATTGTCCAATGGCTCACAATGGTTATGCGTTTTCATTGGATGGATAATCGAAGCCATGTTTTTTTCCTTTCTGTTGGGTTTGTTGTGTGAGTAGCCTATAGGATTAAGTTGGTTACCGCAGGCAGTGGATTTAACTTCCTGTCTTTGGTCCAGTGGTAGATGGATTGTCTGGTCTATGAGCTGTTATTGGTTTGAATGCAGGTGAATGCCCATGGGCTGCTTATGACTGTGTAAAATAGTATTGATTCATGATGGATTTCAGACTACATGTAGATATCTTCAGTCTTTCTATCCACATCATTTAAATGAACATTATCCATGCAGCTTGATGCCTTGTGGACTCGGTCTAGGGACTTTGGCTTCAACTAGAGGATCACTTGGCTACATGGCTTCAATCTAGGGGCTCCAATTCCGATTGGAGATCATAACCGCAATCTAGGGATTTCGACTCCGGCTGCCAGGATTATACCATATCATCATACCAGAGACTACTTAAGGAAGAAACCCAGGTTGGACAATTTTGTCACCTGGCTACAGACTTTGCAGACCTCAGCCAGCTTCCTAAATCTGGCGCTATTCTATTGTCGGTGGGTGCCCGACAAATTACACAGCTATGTAAAATTTTGGTTTATGAAACTTCAAATCCAGTGACTGATTATTATGTTTTCTAATGTCCTGATTTAAAAAAAAAAAAATATTTTTTTTTTAACCATCAAATATTGATTTTGTACAATCCATGTGTGAAGTTACATACAAGTGACATGAACAAGAAAAATACTTATTGTAACCAAAAATATTCACAATTTTATATATAAAATACATTTATTTATTGTACAGTCATTCTGCAACTTTATTAGAAATTTATTCTTGCACTTTTTCCTTTTCTCTAAATCCCCCTTTTCTCTTATAGAAGGCCTGTGGATCTTCTCTGTGAAGCATCCGGCAATCATGTTCACGTTTCATTTACTTTGGTATCGTCGTTCCATCTCCTTGATATTCCGATGAAAACCTTCTTGTTCTTCCCACCAGCACCAAGGTTTTCAGACAAGTAGTCCAAATAGGAATGTAAAAAATGTAACTTCAAATTCATTAGACAACCCAAGGCTTTGAAACGTTTCAGCATGTTCTCCACGATGGACTTAAATTTTGATTCTTTGTTGTTACCTAGAAACGTATTTATTGCTTCTTTCAAAGAGTCCCAAGCCCTTTTTTCAACAGTTTTCATTATTGTTTAAAACACGTCATCCTTCATTCATGGGTTTCTGAATATCCGAACCCACAAAAATGCTTTTGTGCTGCCCCTGTGCCAGCAGCCGCCGTTGGTCGGATCCAGACCTTCTAAGAGAGTGGCTCGACCCGGGGGTCTCGCGGACATGTCGAATAAAAGGAGGAATGTAGATGTATGGGCTAGGCCGTATTAAGTTTGTGACGCCACCAACGGTGTGTGGTGAGGTGGGACACCACCGCTGCCGTTATGGGATACCCGGGAGAGATGTAGTGGCAGCTGGATGTTAACCCCTCCGTGTGTAGGGATGATTGCCCCGGGGCCCAGTGTCTTTGTGCAGGGTATGGTGATCGCAAGGGCCGGCGCGCCTGAGCAAGCAGGGGGATGTTTGGTTACTCACAGTAAATGAATCACACGAGTCTTTCGGTAAACCAAAGGTGCTGGTGGCCTGCCGCCCCGGCCGGTTGCATTCAGGTCCCCCACCCAGGCTGGTGGTCGCTGTCCTTTACTCTGCACTTGTTTTTGTGTATGGTGGACTGCCTGGTCTGGAACTCAGGAGTCCGCTCCCGGCTGGATATGGCCTAAGGAGCCGTGCCCGCAGGCGCTGGCCCGTGGGATCTAAGGGCCCTGGCGGTGGCCTTATCCCTATCAGTGGGCTGTTGTCTTCTTTGAGGGACTTTAGGTGGGATAGGACCTATAATCCTGCCCTCAATCATTTAATTAGCTAGGCCGCTGGTTTCGGTCCTGGCTTCAGGGTCCTAGGTGACTAGGGTTTCAGGTCGGCTGTGTGTTTCCTAAGTGAGGAAAGGTGTTGTGCGGGGGCCTATCTGTAACTACCTGGTTTTGCCAGGGCATCACACCTTCCTTCAGACTTGATTCTGACAGTCCCTGAAACTTGGTACACAGGTACTTAAACATCTCTCCTTCTTTCAGTAGCGCTTTCACAAACAGCTTCATCAGTCCAAGCTTACAGTGGAGTGGTGGCAAGAGAACTTTAGGTGGGATCAACTAAGCTTTATGCAACAATGTTCTTGAGTCCCGGTTACAAAGATGTTCTTGTTGGCCAATTTTTTTTGCTCCAGTGAAGAGTCCTAACCTGGCTTTCCAATTCACACAAAAAGCATGTGTTCTGCCTTCTTTTACGTAATGCTGTGAATCTCTAGCATACAGCTAAACCCTAGTTCACATTTCAAATAAACAGACTGTGGAGTTCAATAGCCTTGATTTATTAGCTGGTAACGTGAACTTGATTGCAGTATACATGGAATATACAGTGAATATAGGAATATCCAAGATGCAGTTGAAGACAGAATACGGTATATCCAAGATACTGTTTTATACGGGTAAAAACTATAACAAGAAAATGATTACAGTCAGTACAGTGTTAATACAGAGTTAACATAGCATAACAGTACATGAGATGCAGTTCTTACGAGAATGTAGGTGAAAGGTCACTGCATCTGCAATACATAGAAATCTTATCTAGACAAACAAGACAGGGATGACACTAAAGGTGTAGAAGTACAATGTACAATGCATTTACTACACTCTTCCATCTAGGATTCTATCACTAACACATGTAATTTGCTTTGCTCACCGGATTACACTAGGCAGGGGTGAATGTACAGAGAGGTAAGTCGGCATGTCCTTTCCTGACAAATCCAAAGAGAAAATGGCTGCAGGCTTCTTCTCAGCTCAGGGAGGCATTCCTTACCCAGAATACATTTAGCTTAAAGGGAAACTCAGCAATTCAAAAGAATAACAATGACCTCTAGGGGTTGTAACAGAAATTTCAATGAATGACTATTAGCAGGCTGCCATGAGGCAGAACAGCATGGGTATTTAATATATCCTCCTTGCTGCCCAAGAAGCAATGAGAACATTTTTAGACCACCACATATTGACCATCCATGCTCCTTGTAGTTAAGTTTCTTGAGAATAAAGTCTAAATTCTCACAGCTTTCTTCCAAGTGCATAGCATGTGTGACGCCCTGGACTAGCCAGGTAGTCACAAACACAAAATCACACACACCCCCTCCCCTGGATAGTCTACATCAGTCACACAAAATCCTTGTTGCCTCCTCCAGGGTCTGATGTCCACACCAGGTGGGGCGGAGCCAGGCGGTTGGCCCCACCCACCGAGGAGTTCACAGGCCTGGAGGCGGGAAAAAGCAGTTAGTTTAGTTTTGTAGTGGAAAGTGAGAGGACAGAAACTGTTAGTGTCTGGGTAGGAGCCCAGGCACTGTCAGCAAGGTCGGCAGACGGTGGTGGCCGTCTGCAGGAGGTGGTACAAGTCAGCTGAACCGTAGGACCGGGGACGGGCGGTGACCCGAGGGGAACTGAACCGGTGAGCGGATCTGTACCAAGCACAAAGGCAGGGCCATTGGACCCTGACCAGGCTAGGAGCCGCCGACAATGGTCAAATCCGAGAGTGACCGGAATCCCAGGGGTTCCCTAACACCCAAGACCCGACAGAAGGCAACCGTCCACACCGTGAGGATAAAAAGCCACCGCCATAGGCTAGAGATCCAAGGGCCAGCGCCTGCGGGCAAACGGGCTCCCTCGGTATGTACACCCCAGCCATCCAGCCTCCCCGTACCGCCACCGGGCCCCGGGATCACCAACCCCTACCCACGGAGGGGGAACCAACATCCTAGCTGCTCCCTGCCATCGCTCCCGGGATCCCCGTCACCAGCAGTGGTGGTGCCCATTATCACCACGACCTGTGGGTGACGTCACTAACTATCTCCCCAAACAAACCACCCCCTTTTCACTCGTGGGCGAGGAGCGCTGCTCGAGTCCCCGGATCTGGCCCTCCGCTCGAGCCACCGAGCAGCAGCAGCAGCAGAAGTCCCCGAACCCGAGCGTAGCGTGCGTGGCCCCTCTGCCCGCGACACATGCCCTACACACACTGAAGAATACTTACTGCCATTGAGCAGTAGCACAGCTTTCAGACTTTTTGGATGAAACAATGACGTGTCTCCACTCGCTCACATTGTACTTAATGTTACATTTTCCATCAGCACAGGAACATCGCTTGAATACACTAGAGCACCATCTTCAGAAAAGTATGGAGGGAATCTTTTCAGAATTCTAACCTTTTGGAAACCTATTGTCACGCTCTCCGGGTCCCCTGCTTCGCTCCCCGGCTCCTCTGGCAGACATCCCCCGCTCCACGGTCTCCAGCCTCCACCACCTGCGGTCCCCAGGCGGCCCGGTCCCCGCTCCCGGCGCCCGTCGGCAGCCCTGCTCCAGGCCGGCTCCCCTGCTTCCTATACACCGCTCCCTGCCCTGGCTTCTGGCACCCGGGCCTCGCGCATGCGCATTAGGGCGCGCGCGCGGTCATTGACCCTCTCTTAAAGGGCCAGCGTCCACTGACAGGAAATTGAACACACAGGTACAGGGTATAAAGGGGTTTAATGTCCAAGTGGGCGGGGCCTGTTCTTCGTGTTTCCTAAGCTAGGAGTCAGGTCTCCTTGTGTCTCTGTGATATACTTACCTATCTCTCTTCTAGAGCCGCTCCTGCCTCGCCATCCGGTCCTGCCGATTCCCGAACCCCGAACGCTGACTATCTGCCATCCCGTCAGTCCGTACCATCTCTGATCCCTGTGGTGACCCGTCCTCTCGCTCCATCGGTTCCGGACTCTGCCTGACATCTCGGCCTCCGAACCTGAGCTCCGTCACCCGGACTACCATCAGTGACTCCGTGGTCCCAGGGACTTCTCCATTCCACTCTTTTGCACGGACTGTCCTGCTACCCGTAGTGCTCCGGCTACCGGACCCCTTGCCTTCATTAAGGTGTTCGGCCCAGTGGATCCACCTCCTGGGTCTGCCCGTCCACCTGGCCCTAACACCTATAGAATCAGTGTTTGTGAAAAAACTGTACGTGATGATATTTTTTCAATATTTTTACTGAGTCCAATGATCAAAAGTATGAAAAAAATCACATCTTTCAAAAATTTTTACCCTTGGAAACCTGTGTTATTATTACTATGCACGAGCCCTAAATTGTCTGAAAAACAACAAATATGCTGGTTGGATAGACCTTGACCCCACAATTCAACGGCCACAATTAAGGAGAAAAGTGCTAAGAGAGTTAAATTTGCCCCTGAAATAACCCATGATACGGGCCAAGGAGGGACACACCATTTTGATCCGAAAATAGCCCAACACCATGAGAGACGGGCAAATCCGTGAAAAGACAAAGTTCCAAGCTACAACTGACGCAGGATCTACAGCACATACGCCCATTGTAATTGTTCATGATTTCCGGCCACTACGCATTTCAGCCTTCAGGGACCTGGTAATTCGAATGCTATGTCCAGGAGTAGAGATGAGCGAACCGGTCCCGGTTCGGCTCGAGGTCGGTTCGCCGAACGGAGCTCCCGTTCGAGTTCGGCTCGTCGAACGTTCGACGAACCGAACTCGAGCCAATAGGAAACAATGGCAGGCAATCACAAACACAGTAAAACACTTAGAAAACACCCTCAAAGGTGTCCAAAAGGTGACAAACAACTCACAACACAACACAAACACATGGGAAAGTGACAAGGACATATACTCATGCGAAAACAAAACAGCTGGACAAGGAAAAAGAGGAGGACACACAGATATAGGCATGGCACGCCATTCTAAAATCATGTAAAACACCGCAAGGTGACTCCAAGCGGAGTCTCCCTTTTTTCCAAAAATTGGGCCCCACACACACCCACCCCTTCAGTGGCAGCAGTTGTGCCCCAGTTGTACACTTCACAGCTACATTTGCATCAAGCACATTCAAAAATACGCTATTCTTAACCGTCCCCAGGATGACACCGGGGTAAGTAGCAAAGTCTTTCCTGATCCCAGCTCTGTTCATCTTGGCTTCTTTTAAAAACACAGCAAGCAAGGGTTACTCCAAGCGGAGTCTCCCTTTTTTCCAAAAATTGGGCCACACAGACACCCACCCCATCAGTGGCAGCACTTGGGCCCTAGTTGCAAACAGGATGTTTTGATTTGCATCAAGCAAATTCAAAAATACGCCATAATTAACCGTCCCCAGGATGACACCGGGGTAGGTAGCAAAGTCTTTCCTGATCCCAGCTCTGTTCATCTTGGCTTCTTTTAAAAACACAGCAAGCAAGGGTTACTCCAAGCGGAGTCTCCCTTTTTTCCAAAAATTGGGCCACACAGACACCCACCCCATCAGTGGCAGGACTTGGGCCCTAGTTGCAAACAGGATGTTTTGATTTGTATCAAGCACATTCAAAAATACGCCATTCTTATCCGTCCCCAGGATGACACCGGGGTAGGTAGATAAAGTCTTTGCTGACCCATGACTTGTTCATCTTGGCTTCTTTTAAAAACACAGCAAGCAAGGGTTACTCCAAGCGGAGTCTCCCTTTTTTCCAAAAATTGGGCCACACAGACACCCACCCCATCAGTGGCAGCACTTGGGCCCTAGTTGCAAACAGGATGTTTTGATTTGCATCAAGCACATTCAAAAATACGCCATAATTAACCGTCCCCAGGATGACACCGGGGTAGGTAGCAAAGTCTTTCCTGATCCCAGCTCTGTTCATCTTGGCTTCTTTTAAAAACACAGCAAGCAAGGGTTACTCCAAGCGGAGTCTCCCTTTTTTCCAAAAATTGGGCCACACAGACACCCACCCCATCAGTGGCAGCACTTGGGCCCTAGTTGCAAACAGGATGTTTTGATTTGCATCAAGCACATTCAAAAATACGCCATAATTAACCGTCCCCAGGATGACACCGGGGTAGGTAGCAAAGTCTTTCCTGATCCCAGCTCTGTTCATCTTGGCTTCTTTTAAAAACACAGCAAGCAAGGGTTACTCCAAGCGGAGTCTCCCTTTTTTCCAAAAATTGGGCCACACAGACACCCACCCCATCAGTGGCAGCACTTGGGCCCTAGTTGCAAACAGGATGTTTTGATTTCCATCAAGCACATTCCAAAATTCGCCATAATTAACCGTCCCCAGGATGACACCGGGGTAGGTAGCAAAGTCTTTCCTGATCCCAGCTCTGTTCATCTTGGCTTCTTTTAAAAACACAGCAAGCAAGGGTTACTCCAAGCGGAGTCTCCCTTTTTTCCAAAAATTGGGCCCCACACACACCCACCCCTTCAGTGGCAGCAGTTGTGCCCCAGTTGTACACTTCACAGCTACATTTGCATCAAGCACATTCAAAAATACGCTATTCTTAACCGTCCCCAGGATGACACCGGGGTAGGTAGCAAAGTCTTTCCTGATCCCAGCTCTGTTCATCTTGGCTTCTTTTAAAAACACAGCAAGCAAGGGTTACTCCAAGTGGAGTCTCCCTTTTTTCCAAAAATTGGGCCACACAGACACCCACCCCATCAGTGGCAGCACTTGGGCCCTAGTTGCAAACAGGATGTTTTGATTTGCATCAAGCACATTCAAAAATACGCCATAATTAACCGTCCCCAGGATGACACCGGGGTAGGTAGCAAAGTCTTTCCTGATCCCAGCTCTGTTCATCTTGGCTTCTTTTAAAAACACAGCAAGCAAGGGTTACTCCAAGCGGAGTCTCCCTTTTTTCCAAAAATTGGGCCCCACACACACCCACCCCTTCAGTGGCAGCAGTTGTGCCCCAGTTGTACACTTCACAGCTACATTTGCATCAAGCACATTCAAAAATACGCTATTCTTAACCGTCCCCAGGATGACACCGGGGTAGGTAGCAAAGTCTTTCCTGATCCCAGCTCTGTTCATCTTGGCTTCTTTTAAAAACACAGCAAGCAAGGGTTACTCCAAGCGGAGTCTCCCTTTTTTCCAAAAATTGGGCCACACAGACACCCACCCCATCAGTGGCAGCACTTGGGCCCTAGTTGCAAACAGGATGTTTTGATTTGCATCAAGCACATTCAAAAATACGCCATAATTAACCGTCCCCAGGATGACACCGGGGTAGGTAGCAAAGTCTTTCCTGATCCCAGCTCTGTTCATCTTGGCTTCTTTTAAAAACACAGCAAGCAAGGGTTACTCCAAGCGGAGTCTCCCTTTTTTCCAAAAATTGGGCCCCACACACACCCACCCCTTCAGTGGCAGCAGTTGTGCCCCAGTTGTACACTTCACAGCTACATTTGCATCAAGCACATTCAAAAATACGCTATTCTTAACCGTCCCCAGGATGACACCGGGGTAGGTAGCAAAGTCTTTCCTGATCCCAGCTCTGTTCATCTTGGCTTCTTTTAAAAACACAGCAAGCAAGGGTTACTCCAAGCGGAGTCTCCCTTTTTTCCAAAAATTGGGCCACACAGACACCCACCCCATCAGTGGCAGCACTTGGGCCCTAGTTGCAAACAGGATGTTTTGATTTGCATCAAGCACATTCCAAATCAACAAGCATTTACTCTCCCCAGGATGACACAGGGGTAGTAAATTCCTTATGGATCCATGACTTGTTCATTTTGATGAACGTCAGTCTGTCCACATTGTCACTGGACAGACGCGTGCGCTTATCTGTCAGCACACACCCAGCAGCACTGAATACACGTTCAGAGACAACGCTGGCAGCTGGACACGACAAAATCTCCAAGGCGTAACTGGAGAGCTCTGGCCATTTTTCTAGGTTTGAAGCCCAAAAGGAGCAAGGCTCCAGTTGCACAGCCATGGCATCGATGTTCATTTGGAGATACTCCTGTATCATCCTCTCCAGCCGTTGAGTATGTGTCAGACTTGTTGTCTCTGGTGGCCTTGCAAAAGAGGGTCTAAAAAAATTATGAAAAGATTCCATAAAATTGCTGTTACCGGCACCAGATACGGTCCTACTGGTACGGGTAGACTGTTGAAGATGACGAGACCGTCCCATGTTTGTCAAGTTACAACTGGGAGATTCCCTCCCTGCACCTGCACGGTTGTTTGGTGGAAAAGCCGAGCTAAGATCGAGTAACAGCTTCTGCTGATACTCCTGCATACGTGCGTCCCTTTCTATGGCTGGAATTATGTCACAAAATTTGGACTTGTACCGGGGATCTAATAGTGTGGCAATCCAGTAGTCATCATCACTTCTAATTTTGACAATACGACTGTCATGTTGGAGGTAGTGCAACAAAAAGGCACTCATGTGTCTTGCGCAGCCATGCGGACCAAGTCCACGCTGTGTTTGTGGCATAGAGGTGCTACCCGTTCTTTCTTCCTCTGACATCTCCCCCCAACCTCTTTCAACTGAAATTTGACCAAGGTCTCCCTCATCCGCTGAGTCTTCCATGTCCATGGACAGTTCGTCCTCCATTTCTTCATGTTCTCCTGCACCTTGCTCAACATTTCGCCTGCTACTATGCGCCCTTGTCGATCCCTGTTCCTCATGGTCCCATGCCTGCTGCGTTGGTGATGATGAACGTCTGGACCTTGGTGATGTTGTTGTCCCTTGCGCATATGAATCCTCCTGTAGTCCCTCCCCTTCATGTTGTCCCACCCCCTGACTCCGAATAGTGTTTAGCGTGTGCTCCAGCATGTAAATGACTGGAATCGTCATGCTGATAATGGCATTGTCAGAGCTAAACATATTCGTCGCCATGTCGAAACTGTGCAGAAGGGTGCATAGGTCCTTGATCTGAGACCACTCCATCAGGGTGATCTGCCCCACCTCTGCATCTCGTTGGCCCAGGCTATACGTCATGACGTATTGCACCAGGGCTCTGCGGTGCTGCCACAGTCGCTGTAACATGTGGAGAGTTGAATTCCAGCGTGTCGCCACATCGCATTTCAGGCGATGAACCGGCAGGCCGAAAGACTTCTGGAGCGATGCAAGTCGCTCTGCTGCGGCGCTTGAACGGCGGAAGTGAGCTGACAGTTTTCGTGCCCTGTTCAGAAGGCCATCTAGGCCGGGATAGTGTGTTAAAAATTGCTGGACGACAAGGTTCAACACGTGAGCCATACAAGGTACGTGTGTCACAATGCCCAGGCGAAGTGCCGCACCCAGGTTTGCAGCATTGTCGCACACGGCCTTACCAGGCTGCAGGTTGAGTGGAGACAACCATTTATTAAACTCGGACCGCAGAGCTGACCACAACTCCTCAGCTGTGTGACTCTTATTCCCAAGACATGTCAAGCTAAAGACCGCCTGATGCCGTTGCGCTCTGCTGCCAGCATAGTAATGAGGCGTGCGTGATTCCTTCTGCGCAGTGAGAACGCTGGTGGCCTGACCAGGCAGGCTTGGGGCGGAGGTGGAGGACCCAGATGAGGTGGAGGATGCAGAAGCTGTGGAGGAACTTGGACAGACAGAGGATTGACACACAAGTCGTGGGGACGGCAAGACTTGTGCAGCAGACCCTTCACCATCTATCACCATAGTTACCCAGTGCCCAGTCAGCGACATGTAACGTCCCTGTCCATGCTTACTGGTCCAAGTATCGGTGGTGAAATGCACCCGTTCACACACAGAGTTTCTCAAGGAAGCGGTGATGTTGTGTGCGACATGCTGGTGTAGCGCGGGCACACCTTTCTTAGAGAAGTAGTGGCGACTAGGCATCTGGTACTGGGGCACAGCGACAGACATAAGGTCTCTAAAATCCTGTGTGTCCACTAGGCGGAAAGGCAGCATTTCGGTAGACAACAGCTTACAGAGGGATAGAGTCAACCTCTTAGCTTTGTCATGGGTCGGAGGAAGTGGCCTTTTATTTGACCACATCTGAGGGACAGAGATCTGGCTGCTGTGTGTAGACGGTGTTGAGTAGGGTGTCCCTGGAAAAATGCAGGTTTGTGAGGAAAGTGCAGGCGGAGACATGATGTTGCCTTCATCCAACGTTGGTGCTATCGATGTCTGAGAGAGCTGTACACACTCACTTGTTTCCCCTTCCAAACCAACTGACGACCTTACAAGCAAACTGCCTGTTGCGGTTACAGTGGTGGAAGTTTGGCGTGGAAAAACAGGTGTGACAGCTGTCCCCACAGTCCTAGAAGATGAAGAGCGCGCGGATGCACTGGAAGGGGCGGGCGGTGGATGGTTCGCTCTTGCAGCATTGCAGCACAGTGAGCTTCCTACCGGGACCTATGATATTTATTCATGTGACGATTCATGGAAGAAGTTGTCAAAGTGCTGAGGTTTTGACCTCTACTAAGAGAATCATGACAAATTTTACATATCACATGATTTGGGCGATCTTTTTCTATGTCAAAAAAGGACCAGGCTAGGCAAGGCTTAGAGGCCATGCGACCTGTTGATCCACCCCGAATAATGCTCATAGGCAGAGTGGTGGCTGAGGATGCAGTTGTAGACGTGCTACCAGTGCTCCGACTCTGTCCAGGAAGGCGCAAGGTAACTTCGTCGTCGGTTGCATCCTCCTCCACCGCCTCTGTTGACCTCCTCGAGTGCCTGACTGGGGGTTGACAGTAGGTGGGATCTAGAACTTCATCATCAATTGTTGTGTTTGCACTCCCCTCCCCCTCAGACCGAGCCTCTTCTTGCCCTGACCGAATATTTAAGTTGTCATCCCAATCGGGTATCTGCGTCTCATCTTCATCAGTATGTTCCTCATTGTCTATAACCACAGGTGTTACAGTTTGTGACAAAGGGTCAACATTATGCTCAGAAACTTGGTCCTCACAGCCTGAATCAGAGTCACAAAGGTTCTGGGCATCACTGCAGACGATTTCCTGTTCTGTATTCACTGTAGCTTGGGAGCAGACCTCTGATTCCCAGGCTATAGTGTGACTGAACAGCTCTGCAGACTCAGCCATCTCAGTTCCACCATACTGTGCAGGGCTGATGGAGACTTCAGAGCTGGGAGAAATCAAGTGTGATTGGGATGACAACTCAGAGGACTGGTGTTTTTTGGATGCGGTACTTGAAGTGGCTGAGAGGGCACTTGTTGGACCACTTGAGATCCATTCAAGCATTTTCCTTTTTTGCCCATCATCTACCTTTCTTCCTGTTGTTCGTGTCCGTAAAAAAGGGAGCACATCGGATTGTCCACGGTAAGTAGTAGACATCTTACTTTTGCTGGTAGATGGTCTATCTTCAGCAGATGATAATGGAGCTTTGCCACTTTCCCCACAGACAAAACCTTTTTTGCCTTTTCCACCACGCCTCTTCCCCTTTCCACCAGCATCTGTCAATTTGCCACTCATGTTGATTGCGACAAGATTGTGGACTGAAAATGTGGTAGTAAAAATTGAGAGGTGGTGAAGATTGCAGTGGTGGTCTAGCTTTATTAACAGCAGAATAATAAAGAATAAATATCCCTGACAATGCAACTTATTTATAATGAGTTGGAGTGTGCAACGCAGGCAGATGCGCTCTGCAAATGTCTTGGCACTAGTGGGACTATAGCAAAGTCCAATAGCCACGTATAGGATGCCACTAGGTACACTGAGTGTTTGCTAGTATAATGGCTAAGTTAAAATTAGTTGGAGTGTGCAACGCAGGCAGATGCGCTCTGCAAATGTCTTGGCACTAGTGGGACTATAGCAAAGTCCAATAGCCACGTATAGGATGCCACTAGGTACACTGAGTGTTTGCTAGTATAATGGCTTACTTATAATTAGTTGGAGTGTGCAATGCAGGCAGATGCGCTCTGCAAATGTCTTGGCACTAGTGGGACTATAGCAAAGTCCAATAGCCACGTATAGGATGCCACTAGGTACACTGAGTGTTTGCTAGAATAATGGCTAAGTTAAAATTAGTTGGAGTGTGCAACGCAGGCAGATGCGCTCTGCAAATGTCTTGGCACTAGTGGGACTATAGCAAAGTCCAATAGCCACGTATAGGATGCCACTAGGTACACTGAGTGTTTGCTAGTATAATGGCTTACTTATAATTAGTTGGAGTGTGCAACGCAGGCAGATACGCTCTGCAAATGTCTTGGCACTAGTGGGACTATAGCAAAGTCCAATAGCCACGTATAGGATGCCACTAGGTACACTGAGTGTTTGCTAGTATAATGGCTTACTTATAATTAGTTGGAGTGTGCAACGCAGGCAGATGCGCTCTGCAAATGTCTTGGCACTAGTGGGACTATAGCAAAGTCCAATAGCCACAGATAGGATGCCACTAGGTAAACTGAGTGTTTGCTAGTATAATGGCTTACTTATAATTAGTTGGAGTGTGCAACGCAGGCAGATGCGCTCTGCAAATGTCTTGGCACTAGTGGGACTATAGCAAGGTCCAATAGCCACGTATAGGATGCCACTAGGTACACTGAGTGTTTGCTAGTATAATGGCTTACTTATAATTAGTTGGAGTGTGCAACGCAGGCAGATGCGCTCTGCAAATGTCTTGGCACTAGTGGGACTATAGCAAAGTCCAATAGCCACGTATAGGATGCCACTAGGTACACTGAGTGTTTACTAGTATAATGGCTTACTTATAATTAGTTGGAGTGTGCAACGCAGGCAGATGCGCTCTGCAAATGTCTTGGCACTAGTGGGACTATAGCAAGGTCCAATAGCCACGTATAGGATGCCACTAGGTACACTGAGTGCTTGCTAGTATAATGGCTTACTTATAATTAGTTGGAGTGTGCAACGCAGGCAGATGCGCTCTGCAAATGTCTTGGCACTAGTGGGACTATAGCAAAGTCCAATAGCCACGTATAGGATGCCACTAGGTACACTGAGTGTTTGCTAGTATAATGGCTTAGTTTAAAAAAGTTGGAGTGTGCAATGCAGGCAGACGTGCTCTGCAAATGTCTTTGCACTAGTGGGACTATAGCAAAGTCCAATAGCCACAGATAGGATGCCACTAGGTACACTGAGTTTTTGCTAGTATAATGGCTTACTTATAATTAGTTGGAGTGTGCAACGCAGGCAGATGCGCTCTGCAAATGTCTTGGCACTAGTGGGACTATAGCAAGGTCCAATAGCCACGTATAGGATGCCACTAGGTACACTCAGTGTTTGCTAGTATAATGGCTTACTTATAATTAGTTGGAGTGTGCAACGCAGGCAGATGCGCTCTGCAAATGTCTTGGCACTAGTGGGACTATAGCAAGGTCCAATAGCCACGTATAGGATGCCACTAGGTACACTGAGTGTTTGCTAGTATAATGGCTTACTTATAATTAGTTGGAGTGTGCAACGCAGGCAGATGCGCTCTGCAAATGTCTTGGCACTAGTGGGACTATAGCAAAGTCCAATAGCCACAGATAGGATGCCACTAGGTACACTGAGTGTTTGCTAGTATAATGGCTTACTTATAATTAGTTGGAGTGTGCAACGCAGGCAGATGCGCTCTGCAAATGTCTTGGCACTAGTGGGACTATAGCAAGGTCCAATAGCCACGTATAGGATGCCACTAGGTACACTGAGTGTTTGCTAGTATAATGGCTTACTTATAATTAGTTGGAGTGTGCAACGCAGGCAGATGCGCTCTGCAAATGTCTTGGCACTAGTGGGACTATAGCAAGGTCCAATAGCCACGTATAGGATGCCACTAGGTACACTGAGTGTTTGCTAGTATAATATAATATAATTCCCATTGTAAGGAAGTGGGTCTATTTTAGTATAGCCCTTAGGCAGGGCAGCCAAAAATTGGGAGGCTCCACGTTGTCCCTGCATAGAGACGTGCATGAGGGCCTCAAAACATTGTTCCCATTGCAAAGGAGCGGGTCTCCTGTCGTTGTAATGTCCATTCTGCAAAGAATGGGCGAAAACATTTACCACTGGGGGTATACCTGAAACAAAGGCCTAACTCTTGTAACGGTCATCCCTGCATTATAAAACCGGACATTTTCTTCACGGACGCCATTATCTGCCTTCTGCGTCTTTGGTGTCAGACATCACTGTCGCAGCTCCGTCCTCCTGAGTCCTATAGCCGATACAGCTGTATGCGCTGCATACACAGCGTTAGACAGCATAGGGAGAGCACTTTATAGCAGTCCTTTTAAGGGCTCAAACCGGCAGGGTCAGAGAGCCATAGGTGACAGGTCCTGCAAACAGCAACAGCATCTGTGTAGCCAAGGTCAGGGATTTCCTCCCTGCATTTCACCATTAGGAGGGAATAGAAAGGCAGGCTTCCATTCCTCTACCCAGAGCACCACAATCCTGCCACTGTACCCTCCTGTCCTCTGCACACTCCAACTCATTATAACTAAGCCATTATACTAGCAAACACTCAGTGTACCTAGTGGCATCCTATCTGTGGCTATTGGACTTTGCTATAGTCCCACTAGTGCAAAGACATTTGCAGAGCACGTCTGCCTGCATTGCACACTCCAACTTTTTTAAACTAAGCAATTTTACTAGCAAACACTCAGTGTACCTAGTGGCATCCTATACGTGGCTATTGGACTTTGCTATAGTCCCACTAGTGCCAAGACATTTGCAGAGCGCATCTGCCTGCGTTGCACACTCCAACTAATTTTAACTTAGCCATTATACTAGCAAACACTCAGTGTACCTAGTGGCATCCTATACGTGCCTATTGGACTTTGCTATAGTCCCACTAGTGCCAAGACATTTGCAGAGCGCATCTGCCTGTGTTGCACACTCCAACTAATTATAAGTAAGCCATTATACTAGCAAACACTCAGTGTACCTAGTGGCATCCTATCTGTGGCTATTGGACTTTGCTATAGTCCCACTAGTGCAAAGACATTTGCAGAGCACGTCTGCCTGCATTGCACACTCCAACTTTTTTAAACTAAGCAATTTTACTAGCAAACACTCAGTGTACCTAGTGGCATCCTATACGTGGCTATTGGACTTTGCTATAGTCCCACTAGTGCCAAGACATTTGCAGAGGGCATCTGCCTGCGTTGCACACTCCAACTAATTATAAGTAAGCCATTATACTAGCAAACACTCAGTGTACCTAGTGGCATCCTATCTGTGGCTATTGGACTTTGCTATAGTCCCACTAGTGCAAAGACATTTGCAGAGCACGTCTGCCTGCATTGCACACTCCAACTTTTTTAAACTAAGCAATTTTACTAGCAAACACTCAGTGTACCTAGTGGCATCCTATACGTGGCTATTGGACTTTGCTATAGTCCCACTAGTGCCAAGACATTTGCAGAGCGCATCTGCCTGCGTTGCACACTCCAACTAATTATAAGTAAGCCATTATACTAGCAAACACTCAGTGTACCTAGTGGCATCCTATCTGTGGCTATTGGACTTTGCTATAGTCCCACTAGTGCCAAGACATTTGCAGAGCGCATCTGCCTGCGTTGCACACTCCAACTAATTATAAGTAAGCCATTATACTAGCAAACATTCAGTGTACCTAGTGGCATCCTATACGTGGCTATTGGACCTTGCTATAGTCCCACTAGTGCCAAGACATTTGCAGAGCGCATCTGCCTGCGTTGCACACTCCAACTAATTATAAGTAAGCCATTATACTAGCAAACACTCAGTGTACCTAGTGGCATCCTATACGTGGCTATTGGACCTTGCTATAGTCCCACTAGTGCCAAGACATTTGCAGAGCGCATCTGCCTGCGTTGCACACTCCAACTAATTATAAGTAAGCCATTATACTAGCAAACACTCAGTGTACCTAGTGGCATCCTATCTGTGGCTATTGGACTTTGCTATAGTCCCACTAGTGCCAAGACATTTGCAGAGCGCATCTGCCTGCGTTGCACACTCCAACTAATTTTAACTTAGCCATTATACTAGCAAACACTCAGTGTACCTAGTGGCATCCTATACGTGGCTATTGGACTTTGCTATAGTCCCACTAGTGCCAAGACATTTGCAGAGCGCATCTGCCTGCGTTGCACACTCCAACTAATTATAAGTAAGCCATTATACTAGCAAACACTCAGTGTACCTAGTGGCATCCTATCTGTGGCTATTGGACTTTGCTATAGTCCCACTAGTGCAAAGACATTTGCAGAGCACGTCTGCCTGCATTGCACACTCCAACTTTTTTAAACTAAGCAATTTTACTAGCAAACACTCAGTGTACCTAGTGGCATCCTATACGTGGCTATTGGACTTTGCTATAGTCCCACTAGTGCCAAGACATTTGCAGAGGGCATCTGCCTGCGTTGCACACTCCAACTAATTATAAGTAAGCCATTATACTAGCAAACACTCAGTGTACCTAGTGGCATCCTATCTGTGGCTATTGGACTTTGCTATAGTCCCACTAGTGCAAAGACATTTGCAGAGCACGTCTGCCTGCATTGCACATTCCAACTAATTATAAGTAAGCCATTATACTAGCAAACACTCAGTGTACCTAGTGGCATCCTATACGTGGCTATTGGACTTTGCTATAGTCCCACTAGTGCCAAGACATTTGCAGAGCGCATCTGCCTGCGTTGCACACTCCAACTAATTATAAGTAAGCCATTATACTAGCAAACACTCAGTGTACCTAGTGGCATCCTATCTGTGGCTATTGGACTTTGCTATAGTCCCACTAGTGCAAAGACATTTGCAGAGCACGTCTGCCTGCATTGCACACTCCAACTTTTTTAAACTAAGCAATTTTACTAGCAAACACTCAGTGTACCTAGTGGCATCCTATACGTGGCTATTGGACTTTGCTATAGTCCCACTAGTGCCAAGACATTTGCAGAGGGCATCTGCCTGCGTTGCACACTCCAACTAATTATAAGTAAGCCATTATACTAGCAAACACTCAGTGTACCTAGTGGCATCCTATCTGTGGCTATTGGACTTTGCTATAGTCCCACTAGTGCAAAGACATTTGCAGAGCACGTCTGCCTGCATTGCACACTCCAACTTTTTTAAACTAAGCAATTTTACTAGCAAACACTCAGTGTACCTAGTGGCATCCTATCTGTGGCTATTGGACTTTGCTATAGTCCCACTAGTGCCAAGACATTTGCAGAGCGCATCTGCCTGCGTTGCACACTCCAACTAATTATAAGTAAGCCATTATACTAGCAAACACTCAGTGTACCTAGTGGCATCCTATACGTGGCTATTGGACTTTGCTATAGTCCCACTAGTGCCAAGACATTTGCAGAGCGCATCTGCCTGCGTTGCACACTCCAACTAATTATAAGTAAGCCATTATACTAGCAAACATTCAGTGTACCTAGTGGCATCCTATACGTGGCTATTGGACCTTGCTATAGTCCCACTAGTGCCAAGACATTTGCAGAGCGCATCTGCCTGCGTTGCACACTCCAACTAATTATAAGTAAGCCATTATACTAGCAAACACTCAGTGTACCTAGTGGCATCCTATACGTGGCTATTGGACCTTGCTATAGTCCCACTAGTGCCAAGACATTTGCAGAGCGCATCTGCCTGCATTGCACACTCCAACTAATTATAAGTAAGCCATTATACTAGCAAACACTCAGTGTACCTAGTGGCATCCTATACGTGGCTATTGGACTTTGCTATAGTCCCACTAGTGCCAAGACATTTGCAGAGCGCATCTGCCTGCGTTGCACACTCCAACTAATTTTAACTTAGCCATTATACTAGCAAACACTCAGTGTACCTAGTGGCATCCTATACGTGGCTATTGGACTTTGCTATAGTCCCACTAGTGCCAAGACATTTGCAGAGCGCATCTGCCTGCGTTGCACACTCCAACTCATTATAAATAAGTTGCATTGTCAGGGATATTTATTCTTTATTATTCTGCTGTTAATAAAGCTAGACCACCACTGCAATCTTCACCACCTCTCAATTTTTACTACCACATTTTCAGTCCACAATCTTGTCGCAATCAACATGAGTGGCAAAATGACAGATGCTGGTGGAAAGGGGAAGAGGCGTGGTGGAAAAGGCAAAAAAGGTTTTGTCTGTGGGGAAAGTGGCAAAGCTCCATTATCATCTGCTGAAGATAGACCATCTACCAGCAAAAGTAAGATGTCTACTACTTACCGTGGACAATCCGATGTGCTCCCTTTTTTACGGACACGAACAACAGGAAGAAAGGTAGATGATGGGCAAAAAAGGAAAATGCTTGAATGGATCTCAAGTGGTCCAACAAGTGCCCTCTCAGCCACTTCAAGTACCGCATCCAAAAAACACCAGTCCTCTGAGTTGTCATCCCAATCACACTTGATTTCTCCCAGCTCTGAAGTCTCCATCAGCCCTGCACAGTATGGTGGAACTGAGATGGCTGAGTCTGCAGAGCTGTTCAGTCACACTATAGCCTGGGAATCAGAGGTCTGCTCCCAAGCTACAGTGAATACAGAACAGGAAATGGTCTGCAGTGATGCCCAGAACCTTTGTGACTCTGATTCAGGCTGTGAGGACCAAGTTTCTGAGCATAATGTTGACCCTTTGTCACAAACTGTAACACCTGTGGTTATAGACAATGAGGAACATACTGATGAAGATGAGACGCAGATACCCGATTGGGATGACAACTTAAATATTCGGTCAGGGCAAGAAGAGGCTCGGTCTGAGGGGGAGGGGAGTGCAAACACAACAATTGATGATGAAGTTCTAGATCCCACCTACTGTCAACCCCCAGTCAGGCACTCGAGGAGGTCAACAGAGGCGGTGGAGGAGGATGCAACCGACGACGAAGTTACCTTGCGCCTTCCTGGACAGAGTCGGAGCACTGGTAGCACGTCTACAACTGCATCCTCAGCCACCACTCTGCCTATGAGCATTATTCGGGGTGGATCAACAGGTCGCATGGCCTCTAAGCCTTGCCTAGCCTGGTCCTTTTTTGACATAGAAAAAGATCGCCCAAATCATGTGATATGTAAAATTTGTCATGATTCTCTTAGTAGAGGTCAAAACCTCAGCACTTTGACAACTTCTTCCATGAATCGTCACATGAATAAATATCATAGGTCCCGGTAGGAAGCTCACTGTGCTGCAATGCTGCAAGAGCGAACCATCCACCGCCCGCCCCTTCCAGTGCATCCGCGCGCTCTTCATCTTCTAGGACTGTGGGGACAGCTGTCACACCTGTTTTTCCACGCCAAACTTCCACCACTGTAACCGCAACAGGCAGTTTGCTTGTAAGGTCGTCAGTTGGTTTGGAAGGGGAAACAAGTGAGTGTGTACAGCTCTCTCAGACATCGATAGCACCAATGTTGGATGAAGGCAACATCATGTCTCCGCCTGCACTTTCCTCACAAACCTGCATTTTTCCAGGGACACCCTACTCAACACCGTCTACACACAGCAGCCAGATCTCTGTCCCTCAGATGTGGTCAAATAAAAGGCCACTTCCTCCGACCCATGACAAAGCTAAGAGGTTGACTCTATCCCTCTGTAAGCTGTTGTCTACCGAAATGCTGCCTTTCCGCCTAGTGGACACACAGGATTTTAGAGACCTTATGTCTGTCGCTGTGCCCCAGTACCAGATGCCTAGTCGCCACTACTTCTCTAAGAAAGGTGTGCCCGCGCTACACCAGCATGTCGCACACAACATCACCGCTTCCTTGAGAAACTCTGTGTGTGAACGGGTGCATTTCACCACCGATACTTGGACCAGTAAGCATGGACAGGGACGTTACATGTCGCTGACTGGGCACTGGGTAACTATGGTGATAGATGGTGAAGGGTCTGCTGCACAAGTCTTGCCGTCCCCACGACTTGTGTGTCAATCCTCTGTCTGTCCAAGTTCCTCCACAGCTTCTGCATCCTCCACCTCATCTGGGTCCTCCACCTCCGCCCCAAGCCTGCCTGGTCAGGCCACCAGCGTTCTCACTGCGCAGAAGGAATCACGCACGCCTCATTACTATGCTGGCAGCAGAGCGCAACGGCATCAGGCGGTCTTTAGCTTGACATGTCTTGGGAATAAGAGTCACACAGCTGAGGAGTTGTGGTCAGCTCTGCGGTCCGAGTTTAATAAATGGTTGTCTCCACTCAACCTGCAGCCTGGTAAGGCCGTGTGCGACAATGCTGCAAACCTGGGTGCGGCACTTCGCCTGGGCATTGTGACACACGTACCTTGTATGGCTCACGTGTTGAACCTTGTCGTCCAGCAATTTTTAACACACTATCCCGGCCTAGATGGCCTTCTGAACAGGGCACGAAAACTGTCAGCTCACTTCCGCCGTTCAAGCGCCGCAGCAGAGCGACTTGCATCGCTCCAGAAGTCTTTCGGCCTGCCGGTTCATCGCCTGAAATGCGATGTGGCGACACGCTGGAATTCAACTCTCCACATGTTACAGCGACTGTGGCAGCACCGCAGAGCCCTGGTGCAATACGTCATGACGTATAGCCTGGGCCAACGAGATGCAGAGGTGGGGCAGATCACCCTGATGGAGTGGTCTCAGATCAAGGACCTATGCACCCTTCTGCACAGTTTCGACATGGCGACGAATATGTTTAGCTCTGACAATGCCATTATCAGCATGACGATTCCAGTCATTTACATGCTGGAGCACACGCTAAACACTATTCGGAGTCAGGGGGTGGGACAACATGAAGGGGAGGGACTACAGGAGGATTCATATGCGCAAGGGACAACAACATCACCAAGGTCCAGACGTTCATCATCACCAACGCAGCAGGCATGGGACCATGGGGAACAGGGATCGACAAGGGCGCATAGTAGCAGGCGAAATGTTGAGCAAGGTGCAGGAGAACATGAAGAAATGGAGGACGAACTGTCCATGGACATGGAAGACTCAGCGGATGAGGGAGACCTTAGTCAAATTTCAGTTGAAAGAGGTTGGGGGGAGATGTCAGAGGAAGAAAGAACGGGTAGCACCTCTATGCCACAAACACAGCGTGGACTTGGTCCGCATGGCTGCGCAAGACACATGAGTGCCTTTTTGTTGCACTACCTCCAACATGACAGTCGTATTGTCAAAATTAGAAGTGATGATGACTACTGGATTGCCACACTATTAGATCCCCGGTACAAGTCCAAATTTTGTGACATAATTCCAGCCATAGAAAGGGACGCACGTATGCAGGAGTATCAGCAGAAGCTGTTACTCGATCTTAGCTCGGCTTTTCCACCAAACAACCGTGCAGGTGCAGGGAGGGAATCTCCCAGTTGTAACTTGACAAACATGGGACGGTCTCGTCATCTTCAACAGTCTACCCGTACCAGTAGGACCGTATCTGGTGCCGGTAACAGCAATTTTATGGAATCTTTTCATAATTTTTTTAGACCCTCTTTTGCAAGGCCACCAGAGACAACAAGTCTGACACATACTCAACGGCTGGAGAGGATGATACAGGAGTATCTCCAAATGAACATCGATGCCATGACTGTGCAACTGGAGCCTTGCTCCTTTTGGGCTTCAAACCTAGAAAAATGGCCAGAGCTCTCCAGTTACGCCTTGGAGATTTTGTCGTGTCCAGCTGCCAGCGTTGTCTCTGAACGTGTATTCAGTGCTGCTGGGTGTGTGCTGACAGATAAGCGCACGCGTCTGTCCAGTGACAATGTCATCAAAATGAACAAGTCATGGATCCATAAGGAATTTACTACCCCTGTGTCATCCTGGGGAGAGTAAATGCTTGTTGATTTGGAATGTGCTTGATGCAAATCAAAACATCCTGTTTGCAACTAGGGCCCAAGTGCTGCCACTGATGGGGTGGGTGTCTGTGTGGCCCAATTTTTGGAAAAAAGGGAGACTCCGCTTGGAGTAACCCTTGCTTGCTGTGTTTTTAAAAGAAGCCAAGATGAACAGAGCTGGGATCAGGAAAGACTTTGCTACCTACCCCGGTGTCATCCTGGGGACGGTTAAGAATAGCGTATTTTTGAATGTGCTTGATGTAAATGTAGCTGTGAAGTGTACAACTGGGGCACAACTGCTGCCACTGAAGGGGTGGGTGTGTGTGGGGCCCAATTTTTGGAAAAAAGGGAGACTCCGCTTGGAGTAACCCTTGCTTGCTGTGTTTTTAAAAGAAGCCAAGATGAACAGAGCTGGGATCAGGAAAGACTTTGCTACCTACCCCGGTGTCATCCTGGGGACGGTTAATTATGGCGTATTTTTGAATGTGCTTGATGCAAATCAAAACATCCTGTTTGCAACTAGGGCCCAAGTGCTGCCACTGATGGGGTGGGTGTCTGTGTGGCCCAATTTTTGGAAAAAAGGGAGACTCCGCTTGGAGTAACCCTTGCTTGCTGTGTTTTTAAAAGAAGCCAAGATGAACAGAGCTGGGATCAGGAAAGACTTTGCTACCTACCCCGGTGTCATCCTGGGGACGGTTAAGAATAGCGTATTTTTGAATGTGCTTGATGCAAATGTAGCTGTGAGGTGTACAACTGGGGCACAACTGCTGCCACTGAAGGGGTGGGTGTGTGTGGGGCCCAATTTTTGGAAAAAAGGGAGACTCCGCTTGGAGTAACCCTTGCTTGCTGTGTTTTTAAAAGAAGCCAAGATGAACAGAGCTGGGATCAGGAAAGACTTTGCTACCTACCCCGGTGTCATCCTGGGGACGGTTAATTATGGCGTATTTTTGAATGTGCTTGATGCAAATCAAAACATCCTGTTTGCAACTAGGGCCCAAGTGCTGCCACTGATGGGGTGGGTGTCTGTGTGGCCCAATTTTTGGAAAAAAGGGAGACTCCGCTTGGAGTAACCCTTGCTTGCTGTGTTTTTAAAAGAAGCCAAGATGAACAGAGCTGGGATCAGGAAAGACTTTGCTACCTACCCCGGTGTCATCCTGGGGACGGTTAATTATGGCGTATTTTTGAATGTGCTTGATGCAAATCAAAACATCCTGTTTGCAACTAGGGCCCAAGTGCTGCCACTGATGGGGTGGGTGTCTGTGTGGCCCAATTTTTGGAAAAAAGGGAGACTCCGCTTGGAGTAACCCTTGCTTGCTGTGTTTTTAAAAGAAGCCAAGATGAACAGAGCTGGGATCAGGAAAGACTTTGCTACCTACCCCGGTGTCATCCTGGGGACGGTTAATTATGGCGAATTTTGGAATGTGCTTGATGGAAATCAAAACATCCTGTTTGCAACTAGGGCCCAAGTGCTGCCACTGATGGGGTGGGTGTCTGTGTGGCCCAATTTTTGGAAAAAAGGGAGACTCCGCTTGGAGTAACCCTTGCTTGCTGTGTTTTTAAAAGAAGCCAAGATGAACAGAGCTGGGATCAGGAAAGACTTTGCTACCTACCCCGGTGTCATCCTGGGGACGGTTAATTATGGCGTATTTTTGAATGTGCTTGATGCAAATCAAAACATCCTGTTTGCAACTAGGGCCCAAGTGCTGCCACTGATGGGGTGGGTGTCTGTGTGGCCCAATTTTTGGAAAAAAGGGAGACTCCGCTTGGAGTAACCCTTGCTTGCTGTGTTTTTAAAAGAAGCCAAGATGAACAGAGCTGGGATCAGGAAAGACTTTGCTACCTACCCCGGTGTCATCCTGGGGACGGTTAATTATGGCGTATTTTTGAATGTGCTTGATGCAAATCAAAACATCCTGTTTGCAACTAGGGCCCAAGTGCTGCCACTGATGGGGTGGGTGTCTGTGTGGCCCAATTTTTGGAAAAAAGGGAGACTCCGCTTGGAGTAACCCTTGCTTGCTGTGTTTTTAAAAGAAGCCAAGATGAACAAGTCATGGGTCAGCAAAGACTTTATCTACCTACCCCGGTGTCATCCTGGGGACGGATAAGAATGGCGTATTTTTGAATGTGCTTGATGCAAATCAAAACATCCTGTTTGCAACTAGGGCCCAAGTCCTGCCACTGATGGGGTGGGTGTCTGTGTGGCCCAATTTTTGGAAAAAAGGGAGACTCCGCTTGGAGTAACCCTTGCTTGCTGTGTTTTTAAAAGAAGCCAAGATGAACAGAGCTGGGATCAGGAAAGACTTTGCTACCTACCCCGGTGTCATCCTGGGGACGGTTAATTATGGCGTATTTTTGAATTTGCTTGATGCAAATCAAAACATCCTGTTTGCAACTAGGGCCCAAGTGCTGCCACTGATGGGGTGGGTGTCTGTGTGGCCCAATTTTTGGAAAAAAGGGAGACTCCGCTTGGAGTAACCCTTGCTTGCTGTGTTTTTAAAAGAAGCCAAGATGAACAGAGCTGGGATCAGGAAAGACTTTGCTACCTACCCCGGTGTCATCCTGGGGACGGTTAAGAATAGCGTATTTTTGAATGTGCTTGATGCAAATGTAGCTGTGAAGTGTACAACTGGGGCACAACTGCTGCCACTGAAGGGGTGGGTGTGTGTGGGACCCAATTTTTGGAAAAAAGGGAGACTCCGCTTGGAGTCACCTTGCGGTGTTTTACATGATTTTAGAATGGCGTGCCATGCCTATATCTGTGTGTCCTCCTCTTTTTCCTTGTCCAGCTGTTTTGTTTTCGCATGAGTATATGTCCTTGTCACTTTCCCATGTGTTTGTGTTGTGTTGTGAGTTGTTTGTCACCTTTTGGACACCTTTGAGGGTGTTTTCTAGGTGTTTTACTGTGTTTGTGATTGCCTGCCATTGTTTCCTATTGGCTCGAGTTCGGTTCGTCGAACGTTCGACGAGCCGAACTCGAACAGGAGCTCCGTTCGGCGAACCGACCTCGAGCCGAACCGGGACCGGTTCGCTCATCTCTACTCCTGGACATAGCATTCGAATTACCAGGTCCCTGAAGGCTGAAATGCGTAGTGGCCGGAAATCATGAACAATTACAATGGGCGTATGTGCTGTAGATCCTGCGTCAGTTGTAGCTTGGAACTTTGTCTTTTCACGGATTTGCCCGTCTCTCATGGTGTTGGGCTATTTTCGGATCAAAATGGTGTGTCCCTCCTTGGCCCGTATCATGGGTTATTTCAGGGGCAAATTTAACTCTCTTAGCACTTTTCTCCTTAATTGTGGCCGTTGAATTGTGGGGTCAAGGTCTATCCAACCAGCATATTTGTTGTTTTTCAGACAATTTAGGGCTCGTGCATAGTAATAATAACACAGGTTTCCAAGGGTAAAAATTTTTGAAAGATGTGATTTTTTTCATACTTTTGATCATTGGACTCAGTAAAAATATTGAAAAAATATCATCACGTACAGTTTTTTCACAAACACTGATTCTATAGGTGTTAGGGCCAGGTGGACGGGCAGACCCAGGAGGTGGATCCACTGGGCCGAACACCTTAATGAAGGCAAGGGGTCCGGTAGCCGGAGCACTACGGGTAGCAGGACAGTCCGTGCAAAAGAGTGGAATGGAGAAGTCCCTGGGACCACGGAGTCACTGATGGTAGTCCGGGTGACGGAGCTCAGGTTCGGAGGCCGAGATGTCAGGCAGAGTCCGGAACCGATGGAGCGAGAGGACGGGTCACCACAGGGATCAGAGATGGTACGGACTGACGGGATGGCAGATAGTCAGCGTTCGGGGTTCGGGAATCGGCAGGACCGGATGGCGAGGCAGGAGCGGCTCTAGAAGAGAGATAGGTAAGTATATCACAGAGACACAAGGAGACCTGACTCCTAGCTTAGGAAACACGAAGAACAGGCCCCGCCCACTTGGACATTAAACCCCTTTATACCCTGTACCTGTGTGTTCAATTTCCTGTCAGTGGACGCTGGCCCTTTAAGAGAGGGTCAATGACCGCGCGCGCGCCCTAATGCGCATGCGCGAGGCCCGGGTGCCAGAAGCCAGGGCAGGGAGCGGTGTATAGGAAGCAGGGGAGCCGGCCTGGAGCAGGGCTGCCGACGGGCGCCGGGAGCGGGGACCGGGCCGCCTGGGGACCGCAGGTGGTGGAGGCTGGAGACCGTGGAGCGGGGGATGTCTGCCAGAGGAGCCGGGGAGCGAAGCAGGGGACCCGGAGAGCGTGACAATAGGTTTCCAAAAGGTTAGAATTCTGAAAAGATTCCCTCCATACTTTTCTGAAGATGGTGCTCTAGTGTATTCAAGCGATGTTCCTGTGCTGATGGAAAATGTAACATTAAGTACAATGTGAGCGAGTGGAGACACGTCATTGTTTCATCCAAAAAGTCTGAAAGCTGTGCTACTGCTCAATGGCAGTAAGTATTCTTCAGTGTGTGTAGGGCATGTGTCGCGGGCAGAGGGGCCACGCACGCTACGCTCGGGTTCGGGGACTTCTGCTGCTGCTGCTGCTCGGTGGCTCGAGCGGAGGGCCAGATCCGGGGACTCGAGCAGCGCTCCTCGCCCACGAGTGAAAAGGGGGTGGTTTGTTTGGGGAGATAGTTAGTGACGTCACCCACAGGTCGTGGTGATAATGGGCACCACCACTGCTGGTGACGGGGATCCCGGGAGCGATGGCAGGGAGCAGCTAGGATGTTGGTTCCCCCTCCGTGGGTAGGGGTTGGTGATCCCGGGGCCCGGTGGCGGTACGGGGAGGCTGGATGGCTGGGGTGTACGTACCGAGGGAGCCCGTTTGCCCGCAGGCGCTGGCCCTTGGATCTCTAGCCTATGGCGGTGGCTTTTTATCCTCACGGTGTGGACGGTTGCCTTCTGTCGGGTCTTGGGTGTTAGGGAACCCCTGGGATTCCGGTCACTCTCGGATTTGACCATTGTCGGCGGCTCCTAGCCTGGTCAGGGTCCAATGGCCCTGCCTTTGTGCTTGGTACAGATCCGCTCACCGGTTCAGTTCCCCTCGGGTCACCGCCCGTCCCCGGTCCTACGGTTCAGCTGACTTGTACCACCTCCTGCAGACGGCCACCACCGTCTGCCGACCTTGCTGACAGTGCCTGGGCTCCTACCCAGACACTAACAGTTTCTGTCCTCTCACTTTCCACTACAAAACTAAACTAACTGCTTTTCCCGCCTCCAGGCCTGTGAACTCCTCGGTGGGTGGGGCCAACCGCCTGGCTCCGCCCCACCTGGTGTGGACATCAGACCCTGGAGGAGGCAACAAGGATTTTGTGTGACTGATGTAGACTATCCAGGGGAGGGGGTGTGTGTGATTTTGTGTTTGTGACTACCTGGCTAGTCCAGGGCGTCACACATGCTATGCACTTGGAAGAAAGCTGTGAGAATTTAGACTTTATTCTCAAGAAACTTAACTACAAGGAGCATGGATGGTCAATATGTGGTGGTCTAAAAATGTTCTCATTGCTTCTTGGGCAGCAAGGAGGATATATTAAATACCCATGCTGTTCTGCCTCATGGCAGCCTGCTAATAGTCATTCATTGAAATTTCTGTTACAACCCCTAGAGGTCATTGTTATTCTTTTGAATTGCTGAGTTTCCCTTTAAGCTAAATGTATTCTGGGTAAGGAATGCCTCCCTGAGCTGAGAAGAAGCCTGCAGCCATTTTCTCTTTGGATTTGTCAGGAAAGGACATGCCGACTTACCTCTCTGTACATTCACCCCTGCCTAGTGTAATCCGGTGAGCAAAGCAAATTACATGTGTTAGTGATAGAATCCTAGATGGAAGAGTGTAGTAAATGCATTGTACATTGTACTTCTACACCTTTAGTGTCATCCCTGTCTTGTTTGTCTAGATAAGATTTCTATGTATTGCAGATGCAGTGACCTTTCACCTACATTCTCGTAAGAACTGCATCTCATGTACTGTTATGCTATGTTAACTCTGTATTAACACTGTACTGACTGTAATCATTTTCTTGTTATAGTTTTTACCCGTATAAAACAGTATCTTGGATATACCGTATTCTGTCTTCAACTGCATCTTGGATATTCCTATATTCACTGTATATTCCATGTATACTGCAATCAAGTTCACGTTACCAGCTAATAAATCAAGGCTATTGAACTCCACAGTCTGTTTATTTGAAATGTGAACTAGGGTTTAGCTGTATGCTAGAGATTCACAGCATTACGTAAAAGAAGGCAGAACACATGCTTTTTGTGTGAATTGGAAAGCCAGGTTAGGACTCTTCACTGGAGCAAAAAAAATTGGCCAACAAGAACATCTTTGTAACCGGGACTCAAGAACATTGTTGCATAAAGCTTAGTTGATCCCACCTAAAGTTCTCTTGCCACCACTCCACTGTAAGCTTGGACTGATGAAGCTGTTTGTGAAAGCGCTACTGAAAGAAGGAGAGATGTTTAAGTACCTGTGTACCAAGTTTCAGGGACTGTCAGAATCAAGTCTGAAGGAAGGTGTGATGCCCTGGCAAAACCAGGTAGTTACAGATAGGCCCCCGCACAACACCTTTCCTCACTTAGGAAACACACAGCCGACCTGAAACCCTAGTCACCTAGGACCCTGAAGCCAGGACCGAAACCAGCGGCCTAGCTAATTAAATGATTGAGGGCAGGATTATAGGTCCTATCCCACCTAAAGTCCCTCAAAGAAGACAACAGCCCACTGATAGGGATAAGGCCACCGCCAGGGCCCTTAGATCCCACGGGCCAGCGCCTGCGGGCACGGCTCCTTAGGCCATATCCAGCCGGGAGCGGACTCCTGAGTTCCAGACCAGGCAGTCCACCATACACAAAAACAAGTGCAGAGTAAAGGACAGCGACCACCAGCCTGGGTGGGGGACCTGAATGCAACCGGCCGGGGCGGCAGGCCACCAGCACCTTTGGTTTACCGAAAGACTCGTGTGATTCATTTACTGTGAGTAACCAAACATCCCCCTGCTTGCTCAGGCGCGCCGGCCCTTGCCATCTCCATACCCTGCACAAAGACACTGGGCCCCGGGGCAATCATCCCTACACACGGAGGGGTTAACATCCAGCTGCCACTACATCTCTCCCGGGTATCCCATAACGGCAGCGGTGGTGTCCCACCTCACCACACACCGTTGGTGGCGTCACAAACTTAATACGGCCTAGCCCATACATCTACATTCCTCCTTTTATTCGACATGTCCGCGAGACCCCCGGGTCGAGCCACTCTCTTAGAAGGTCTGGATCCGACCAACGGCGGCTGCTGGCACAGGGGCAGCACAAAAGCATTTTTGTGGGTTCGGATATTCAGAAACCCATGAATGAAGGATGACGTGTTTTAAACAATAATGAAAACTGTTGAAAAAAGGGCTTGGGACTCTTTGAAAGAAGCAATAAATACGTTTCTAGGTAACAACAAAGAATCAAAATTTAAGTCCATCGTGGAGAACATGCTGAAACGTTTCAAAGCCTTGGGTTGTCTAATGAATTTGAAGTTACATTTTTTACATTCCTATTTGGACTACTTGTCTGAAAACCTTGGTGCTGGTGGGAAGAACAAGAAGGTTTTCATCGGAATATCAAGGAGATGGAACGACGATACCAAAGTAAATGAAACGTGAACATGATTGCCGGATGCTTCACAGAGAAGATCCACAGGCCTTCTATAAGAGAAAAGGGGGATTTAGAGAAAAGGAAAAAGTGCAAGAATAAATTTCTAATAAAGTTGCAGAATGACTGTACAATAAATAAATGTATTTTATATATAAAATTGTGAATATTTTTGGTTACAATAAGTATTTTTCTTGTTCATGTCACTTGTATGTAACTTCACACATGGATTGTACAAAATCAATATTTGATGGTTAAAAAAAAATATTTATTTTTTTTTTAAATCAGGACATTAGAAAACATAATAATCAGTCACTGGATTGGAAGTTTCATAAACCAAAATTTTACATAGCTGTGTAATTTGTCGGGCACCCACCGACAATAGAATAGCGCCAGATTTAGGAAGCTGGCTGAGGTCTGCAAAGTCTGTAGCCAGGTGACAAAATTGTCCAACCTGGGTTTCTTCCTTAAGTAGTCTCTGGTATGATGATATGGCATAATCCTGGCAGCCGGAGTCGAAATCCCTAGATTGCGGTTATGATCTCCAATCGGAATTGGAGCCCCTAGATTGAAGCCATGTAGCCAAGTGATCCTCTAGTTGAAGCCAAAGTCCCTAGACCGAGTCCACAAGGCATCAAGCTGCATGGATAATGTTCATTTAAATGATGTGGATAAAAAGACTGAAGATATCTACATGTAGTCTGAAATCCATCATGAATCAATACTATTTTACACAGTCATAAGCAGCCCATGGGCATTCACCTGCATTCAAACCAATAACAGCTCATAGACCAGACAATCCATCTACCACTGGACCAAAGACAGGAAGTTAAATCCACTGCCTGCGGTAACCAACTTAATCCTATAGGCTACTCACACAACAAACCCAACAGAAAGGAAAAAAACATGGCTTCGATTATCCATCCAATGAAAACGCATAACCATTGTGAGCCATTGGACAATGCAATTGGACACTTGGTGACATGGTGCACGGCCCAATGAATCAAGTCTTTACTTCATATTCACGGTTTAAGCCCTTGGGTTCTAATATGCCCAGAGTACATATCCAGAAAGATTCTCTTTCTTTGAGCTAAACACAAGTCAACAATACATTGTAAGCAGATTCTATTACCAGTCCCACACCATTTTGTGACGCATAATCACACAGTGATCCAATTAAGATTCCAAGTCATCGAACATGTCCAAGCCATACGCAGAGGAGGCAATAGAATTAGGAAGCTCAAAGAAAGGGAATCTTTCTGGATATATACTCTGGGCACATTGGAACCCAAAGGCTTAAACCATGAATATGAAGTACAGACTTGATTCATTGGGCCATGCATGGACATAATGGACATAATTCTAATAGGCAGGACAGGTAATAAGGAGCACAAGTTATATGCTAAAATGTGTTGTGTGACAAGACAGACACAGGAAAGGACATGATAACAGGTGTAGGGACCAACAAGGTGAGACAAGGGGTATCAGGATAGGGTCAAGTAGGTATGAATGTAGTAATGGGGCAGGCATAGAGAATTGTATGTGAATGTGAATTACAATAAATCACTAAGGAAAGGAATATGTGAGTGTGTGCCTAATGTAAACTAATATTGTACTGGCAAAATTATAGATGGAAAGGGAGAAGGGGAGGGGGGAGAGAGGAGGCTGTAATTGACTACAAGGGTATGAGTTATGAGTGATCATAGGGATAGTGTTACATAAGTGGAAATACCTATGGAGGACCGGATGTGTAAGCGCATACCTTATACAAACCTATAGAGTGCTGATGGGTGAGAGTGTGATGTTAGATATAAGACATCCTATAGTGAATAGTGAGCCGTAATCAAGTGCAACAGGGATATTTCACGTGACTATGGGAACCTGGAAGGTAAAGAAAGGGGAGAAAAAACTGTTAGACAAGGTAATCAGACATAATGTAACCAGTTGATCAGACATGATCACCTGGTTTGAGACCCCCTGCCTTACACTATATAGATATCATGTTCATTCCCCATCTATCTTGCTCAGGAGAGCATCTCCCTCCCCCGGCACCAAGAGCAGCTCATACTGAATTGTTACATTGACTAGTAACACTGCACACAGAAATGCACCTTAATATTCCACTGTTAACCCTTTCCTCCCAGCAGTAACACACAACTCCTCACCTTGATATCATGGTGATTTATGGTCAGAATGACTTCAATGCGATCAGTGATTTCTATTCTAGCTCTGCTCACATAGATTTTATATCCACACTCAACTATAGGCCGTTCTTCATATTTTGGGGGCTTTTAGTCAGATATACTAGTTTGTGCCTGTATAGTATTGGTGTAGATGGGAGTGTAGGGCATGGGTTACATGGCACTGTGGTGGAATACTGATGGGAGGTATTGGTGCTGTGTTTGATGCTTCTACTGGGTATTTTCCTACAAATACTGGAACAGCTCACTGCTTAGAATGATCCTTCCCAGCTCTATAATATATTATATATACCCCACAATGCAGGCTCACACACACATTTGTCTCAAGTGTGTTGTAGGGACACAGATACAGTCTTGGTCATGTGACTAAAGGCTACTTTACACACTGCGATATCGGTCCCGATATCGCTAGTGTGGGTACCTGCCCCCATCTGTTGCGCGACACGGGCAAATCGTTGCCCATGCCGCACAACACTGACCAGACCCGTCACACATACTTACCTGCCCGGCGACGTCGCTGTGTCCGGCGAACCGCCTCCTTTCTAAGGGGGCGGTCCGTGTGGCGTCACAGCGACGTCACTGAGCGACGGCCCAATAGCAGCGGAGGGGCGGAGATGAGTGGCCGGAACATCCCGCCCACCTCCTTCCTTCCTCATAGCGGCTGGGAGGCAGGTAAGGAGAGGTTCCTCGTTTCTGCGGTGTCACACGGAGCGATGTGTGCTACCGCAGGAGCGACGAACTACATCGTTACTGCTGCAGTAACGATAATCGAGAATGGAGACCCATGTCACCGATGAGCGATTTTGCACGTTTTTGCAACGATGCAAAATCGCTCATCGGTATCACACGCAGCAACATCGCTAATGCGGCCGGATGTGCGTCACAAATTCCGTGACCCCAACGACTCCGCATTAGCGATGTCGCAGCGTGTAAAGCCCCCTTTAGTGGGAGTGGTGTACAGGGTCTTAGCAGTAAAGAGTATTCCATATTTCTGCCAGATACCCACAGAGATATTGAAATCTGAAAAAAGAGACTTCTGCTCATTGAAGGTAAGAACTACTCACATAGCGTTCAACTCCACAGCAAACGAGTGCTCTAGCACTGGCATCTCAGCAGGGATATTCCCCTACTACACATGTGTGTCTAGGTCACTGTGACAGTTTACAGGACATAACTCAGGGCACCTAGACAGAAGGCAGAGGGACTACTTTCTATTTCTGGTGTAGAGCATATATATATATTTATACTATTACATGGGACACATGTACCTTGTATTACCATTATTCGCTGTATATGAACCCCTTTTCTCCGGGCATTATTTGTCTATAGCATTTTTCACGAACCTGAGGCAACTGAGAACCCTTCAGTGAAGGAATTCCACTAACCCTCACAATACCTACCAGGGGCCTCCCTGCAGTAACTCAGGTAGTTGTACCCATTCTCTTTCCGCATTCTATGTGTTCTTCTTCTTTCTTCTTTTTTTTCTTTTTTCTTCTTTTTATTTCTATCATGTAGTTCAGGGGTTTATAGATATATGTCCTGCATCTCATATTTCCTTTAGTGGTGCTTCTTACCCATTCTCATATCATTTACCCTAGTATTTCATGATCCTGAGGCGACTGAGAACCCTTTAATAAAGGAATCCTTTTTCACCTGAATTGTCAAGTGATACTTACCAGTGACTATCACGTAATGTTACAGGTAGTTCCATTTTCTTCCTCTTCTTTCTCTCCTTTCTTCTTTGTCACACGGTCCATTGTGTTATAGCCCACGTGTCATGATAACACTTGTACCATCTTTTCATTTAGATTCCACCTACAATTATTTACCGATTCCAGTTCTGGAATAGGCTTTCATCATCTACTCACTAGAATTCTCAAGTTCATAAGGTACTGAGACATATACATGTTCACACCATTATAAAGAACAAAGTATAAACATTGAGGTTTTTCTCACACCCATGTTCCTGTGTTCTTTGATATGATATGTGTTCATTTCCTTCACTATATAGGATTGCAAGTTTTCCATTTGTACCTTAATGGCAATGACGCTATACAATTGAACACATATCATCCTGTTATCCATATAGGTGTGTATTTACCTGCTTGACTATTTTTGGCTGTTTGATCCAGAATGTTTCTCCAGATAGGTCATGTGGAAATTTTCTTTCCTCAGTACAAATGTTTTCACTATGGCTTTGGAAAATTTTTTTGTATGTGCATCATGGTCATTTGACCCATTGTACTCTCAAGTAGCAATATATTGTACTGTTATGTTGTACTATGTACTAATTACGTGTTTATATGGTTTTGTAACCCTTTATGATCTTAGATAACTTTATCCTTGATAAAGACCTAAAAACAAGCTCGAAACGTTGGATGAATTATCCTTTTGCACAAATAAAGAATTTTCAGCATTCTAAGAGTTCTTTTCTTACGTTATTGATCACTATAGTGTGCCAGAGCTATTTCTATTGAATTGACTCTTATTTTTTCTGACCACCTGCTATATACACAGTGAGCCAGACATATTCAATTTTCATTCAGAAGGCAGAGGGAAGCCTTAGCAGCTGAGCCTATATCTTGGCTTGTGAGCATTAGAACAGGCCGGCGATTACAGGGTAACATGAAAAATGTCCAGCTTGCATTATGACTAGAACATGACAATATCCTTTTAAGTACTAACCTATGATGCGTTCCTAAGCAGTTGATGTTATATGTTCTACATTTCATTTTCTGCATACTTTCCAAGTAGTAGAATTTGCAGAGCAAAAACAAGGAGAATGGTGCTTTTTGCAGCCGCCGCCCACTGCAATGAATCTGAATAACTCCTCCTTTTGGGCACAAGCACCTCCCCTCCCCCTTGCAGTCTTTCCAATTCATGATACAAAAAGACGGACGGACAGGACCGGACAGGACCATCTGCCTGACTTTCCGTCACTGCCACCCTTTGCCATCCTTGCCCGTAGAAAGCCCTTTCATCATCCCCAAACCCTAATCTTTTCCCTTCCCTTCCCAGCTGCGTCTCACTCCCTTTCATTAGGAAGTGAGCGCAGCCTTTTCTCCGTTCTGCACATGCGCGACGTTAAACACAAATGCGCAGGCGTGCGTTCCATTAGCCTCACTGCATTCCACTCCCATACAGGAAGTGGGCACAGCTATTACTACGGTCGCACATAAAAGAACCCACGGCCACCACTGCACATAGCTGACTCCACCACAGGACACCCACTTCTACACCAACGCAGGTAAGACAGGATCGGCACCTCTATGCTCCCGTTACAATCAGGCTCAGTCACCATGTGATAACGCTCTCAACTCTTTAGTTGCAGGCTCCCCTTGCTTCACCTCCACTGGCTGTGCTGCCATTTCCTCTCCCACCTGGAAGGTATACTTTATTCCACTATTTTCCTGTTTCTCTCTTCCCCCTTTTCCCATAACCTACTTTTATCTGCATTTGTGGGGTATCTATATGCTATTTACATCATAGTTTTATTCATTAATATGGAAGGGAAGAGTGCCCATGAGAGTGTTGAACTGCGGAGAGCAAAAGATTAAGCTGCTCCGATTTGCCACCATTGATAAGCTGTTCTCAATAGATATACATGCTATCCAAACAGCAGCATCCACCATTGCTTCAGCCCACCCATTCAGTGACAGCTCACCAAGTCAGCCAGAGGAGTGGTGTAAGGAATTACACGTAGGCACTGACTCCACACCTTCACATCACAAGAAGGGGGTCTACAGGCTAGTGCAAGAATACGAGCAAGTCTTCAGCAAACATCCGCTAGACTTTTGAAAAATAAAAGGGGTCAAACACTACATCCCCACAAGTGCACACCCACCCATCAAAGAGAGATATAAGCCAAATCTACCTGCACATTACCAGTGTACCAAGGACATGTTGAGCAACATGAAGGAGGCTGGGGTTATCCGTGACAGTTGTAGCCTCTGGGCAGCTCCGTTGGTCCTGTTAAAGAAGAAGGACAGCACCACTCCCCTGTATTGAGGAATAGCTAGCTGCATTGACAACTGCAAATTATTTTTCTACCCTTGATCTCACTAGTCACTATTGGCAAGTGTCCGTTGCTGAGGCAGACCGGGAGAAGACCGCCTTTGCCACCCCGATGGGTCTCTGCGAGTTCAAAAGCATGCCCTTCGAGCTGTGCAATTTGCCAGGAACCTTCCAGAGGCTGATGGAATGCTGCTTGGGACACCGAAACTTTGAAACGGTACTGCTATACCTTTATGATGTTATTGTTTATTCTAACGCAAACAAGATTTTAGGGTGTATAAAAAGGGAGATTAGATCCGATGATCCCAACGTATTGTTACCCCTCTATAAATCACTTGTAAGGCCACATCTGGAATATGGGGTAAAGTCCTGAGCAGGTTGATAACCATTGGTTTGAGCATGGTAGGGTGTAGTACGCATCTTCCTGCATCGGTAAAAGCTGCAGAAGTCCTTGAAGATTTCCGCTTCAAAGGCAGTGCCTTGATCTGTGAGGACTCTCTCTGAGTAGCCATGAGGTCTGCATAAGTGTGCTTGGAAGACCTTCGCTGCAGTATGGGCCATTAGATCTTTGACTTGTACCACAACCATAAATCTCGAGTAGTTGTCTACCATCGTAAGTGCATACGTGAGCTCACCTCGATATTCTGCAACAAAACTCCCTTTTTCGATTTCAGTTTCAGCAAACACTCCTCTTCCTGTAGAAAATATTTATCATTACCTAAGACAGTCATTCTAATGCATGACAATATTAAGGCAATTTAGTTAAAACTTGTTTTAACTCACCTTTAAGGGGATTGATGTATTTCATGGTCAATCCAGGTTTGTCAGTGATGGCACTGACATAATGTATGGCGTCTTTTTCGGGCGTTATCCTTTGCCTTTTCATTGTGAAAATCCAGTTGCCTATATCAAAGCAAATTCTACTACTTGGAAAGTATGCAGAAAATGAAATGTAGAACATATAACATCAACTGCTTAGGAACGCATCATAGGTTAGTACTTAAAAGGATATTGTCATGTTCTAGTCATAATGCAAGCTGGACATTTTTCATGTTACCCTGTAATCGCCGGCCTGTTCTAATGCTCACAAGCCAAGATATAGGCTCAGCTGCTAAGGCTTCCCTCTGCCTTCTGAATGAAAATTGAATATGTCTGGCTCACTGTGTATATAGCAGGTGCTCAGAAAAAATAAGAGTCAATTCAATAGAAATAGCTCTGGCACACTATAGTGATCAATAACGTAAGAAAAGAACTCTTAGAATGCTGAAAATTCTTTATTTGTGCAAAAGGATAATTCATCCAACGTTTCGAGCTTGTTTTTAGGTCTTTATCAAGGATAAAGTTATCTAAGATCATAAAGGGTTACAAAACCATATAAACACGTAATTAGTACATAGTACAACATAACAGTACAATATATTGCTACTTGAGAGTACAATGGGTCAAATGACCATGATGCACATACAAAAAAATTTTCCAAAGCCATAGTGAAAACATTTGTACTGAGGAAAGAAAATTTCCACATGACCTATCTGGAGAAACATTCTGGATCAAACAACCAAAAATAGTCAAGCAGGTAAATACACACCTATATGGATAACAGGATGATATGTGTTCAATTGTATAGCGTCATTGCCATTAAGGTACAAATGGAAAACTTGCAATCCTATATAGTGAAGGAAATGAACACATATCATATCAAAGAACACAGGAACATGGGTGTGAGAAAAACCTCAATGTTTATACTTTGTTCTTTATAATGGTGTGAACATGTATATGTCTCAGTACCTTATGAACTTGAGAATTCTAGTGAGTAGATGATGAAAGCCTATTCCAGAACTGGAATCGGTAAATAATTGTAGGTGGAATCTAAATGAAAAGATGGTACAAGTGTTATCATGACACGTGGGCTATAACACAATGGACCGTGTGACAAAGAAGAAAGGAGAGAAAGAAGAGGAAGAAAATGGAACTACCTGTAACATTACGTGATAGTCACTGGTAAGTATCACTTGACAATTCAGGTGAAAAAGGATTCCTTTATTAAAGGGTTCTCAGTCGCCTCAGGATCATGAAATACTAGGGTAAATGATATGAGAATGGGTAAGAAGCACCACTAAAGGAAATATGAGATGCAGGACATATATCTATAAACCCCTGAACTACATGATAGAAATAAAAAGAAGAAAAAAGAAAAAAAAGAAGAAAGAAGAAGAACACATAGAATGCGGAAAGAGAATGGGTACAACTACCTGAGTTACTGCAGGGAGGCCCCTGGTAGGTATTGTGAGGGTTAGTGGAATTCCTTCACTGAAGGGTTCTCAGTTGCCTCAGGTTCGTGAAAAATGCTATAGACAAATAATGCCCGGAGAAAAGGGGTTCATATACAGCGAATAATGGTAATACAAGGTACATGTGTCCCATGTAATAGTATAAATATATATATATTGTACTAAGCTCTACACCAGAAATAGAAAGTAGTCCCTCTGCCTTCTGTCTAGGTGCCCTGAGTTATGTCCTGTAAACTGTCACAGTGACCTAGACACACATGTGTAGTAGGGGAATATCCCTGCTGAGATGCCAGTGCTAGAGCACTCGTTTGCTGTGGAGTTGAACGCTATGTGAGCAGTTCTTACCTTCAATGAGCAGAAGTCTCTTTTTTCAGATTTCAATATCTCTGTGGGTATCTGGCAGAAATATGGAATACTCTTTACTGCTAAGACCCTGTACACCACTCCCACTAAAGGGGGCTTTACACGCTGCGACATCGCTAATGCGGAGTCGTTGGGGTCACGGAATTTGTGACGCACATCCGGCCGCATTAGCGATGTTGCTGCGTGTGATACCGATGAGCGATTTTGCATCGTTGCAAAAACGTGCAAAATCGCTCATCGGTGACATGGGTCTCCATTCTCGATTATCGTTACTGCAGCAGTAACGATGTAGTTCGTCGCTCCTGCGGTAGCACACATCGCTCCGTGTGACACCGCAGAAACGAGGAACCTCTCCTTACCTGCCTCCCAGCCGCTATGAGGAAGGAAGGAGGTGGGCGGGATGTTCCGGCCACTCATCTCCGCCCCTCCGCTGCTATTGGGCGGTCGCTCAGTGACGTCGCTGTGACGCCGCACGGACCGCCCCCTTAGAAAGGAGGCGGTTCGCCGGACACAGCGACGTCGCCGGGCAGGTAAGTATGTGTGACGGGTCTGGTCGGTGTTGTGCGGCATGGGCAGCGATTTGCCCGTGTCGCGCAACAGATGGGGGCGGGTACCCACACTAGCGATATCGGGACCGATATCGCAGTGTGTAAAGTAGCCTTTAGTCACATGACCAAGACTGTATCTGTGTCCCTACAACACACTTGAGACAAATGTGTGTGTGAGCCTGCATTGTGGGGTATATATAATATATTATAGAGCTGGGAAGGATCATTCTAAGCAGTGAGCTGTTCCAGTATTTGTAGGAAAATACCCAGTAGAAGCATCAAACACAGCACCAATACCTCCCATCAGTATTCCACCACAGTGCCATGTAACCCATGCCCTACACTCCCATCTACACCAATACTATACAGGCACAAACTAGTATATCTGACTAAAAGCCCCCAAAATATGAAGAACGGCCTATAGTTGAGTGTGGATATAAAATCTATGTGAGCAGAGCTAGAATAGAAATCACTGATCGCATTGAAGTCTCTCTGACCATAAATCACCATGATATCAAGGTGAGGAGTTGTGTGTTACTGCTGGGAGGAAAGGGTTAACAGTGGAATATTAAGGTGCATTTCTGTGTGCAGTGTTACTAGTCAATGTAACAATTCAGTATGAGCTGCTCTTGGTGCCGGGGGAGGGAGATGCTCTCCTGAGCAAGATAGATGGGGAATGAACATGATATCTATATAGTGTAAGGCAGGGGGTCTCAAACCAGGTGATCATGTCTGATCAACTGGTTACATTATGTCTGATTACCTTGTCTAACAGTTTTTTCTCCCCTTTCTTTACCTTCCAGGTTCCCATAGTCACGTGAAATATCCCTGTTGCACTTGATTACGGCTCACTATTCACTATAGGATGTCTTATATCTAACATCACACTCTCACCCATCAGCACTCTATAGGTTTGTATAAGGTATGCGCTTACACATCCGGTCCTCCATAGGTATTTCCACTTATGTAACACTATCCCTATGATCACTCATAACTCATACCCTTGTAGTCAATTACAGCCTCCTCTCTCCCCCCCTCCCCTTCTCCCTTTCCATCTATAATTTTGCCAGTACAATATTAGTTTACATTAGGCACACACTCACATATTCCTTTCCTTAGTGATTTATTGTAATTCACATTCACATACAATTCTCTATGCCTGCCCCATTACTACATTCATACCTACTTGACCCTATCCTGATACCCCTTGTCTCACCTTGTTGGTCCCTACACCTGTTATCATGTCCTTTCCTGTGTCTGTCTTGTCACACAACACATTTTAGCATATAACTTGTGCTCCTTATTACCTGTCCTGCCTATTAGAATTATGTCCATTATGTCCATGCATGGCCCAATGAATCAAGTCTGTACTTCATATTCATGGTTTAAGCCTTTGGGTTCCAATGTGCCCAGAGTATATATCCAGAAAGATTCCCTTTCTTTGAGCTTCCTAATTCTATTGCCTCCTCTGCGTATGGCTTGGACATGTTCGATGACTTGGAATGTTAATTGGATCACTGTGTGATTATGCGTCACAAAATGGTGTGGGACTGGTAATAGAATCTGCTTACAATGTATTGTTGACTTGTGTTTAGCTCAAAGAAAGAGAATCTTTCTGGATATGTACTCTGGGCACATTAGAACCCAAGGGCTTAAACCGTGAATATGAAGTAAAGACTTGATTCATTGGGCCGTGCACCATGTCACCAAGTGTCCAATTGCATTGTCCAATGGCTCACAATGGTTATGCGTTTTCATTGGATGGATAATCGAAGCCATGTTTTTTTCCTTTCTGTTGGGTTTGTTGTGTGAGTAGCCTATAGGATTAAGTTGGTTACCGCAGGCAGTGGATTTAACTTCCTGTCTTTGGTCCAGTGGTAGATGGAATGTCTGGTCTATGAGCTGTTATTGGTTTGAATGCAGGTGAATGCCCATGGGCTGCTTATGACTGTGTAAAATAGTATTGATTCATGATGGATTTCAGACTACATGTAGATATCTTCAGTCTTTCTATCCACATCATTTAAATGAACATTATCCATGCAGCTTGAAATCCATCCAATAAGAGAAGCAACCTTGTACAACCAATCTGATAAGGGCACAGTATATCCTAAGGGAAGGTTATGGCGGATGCAGGAAGATGCGCACTACACCCTACCATGCTCAAACCAATGGTTATCAACCTGCTCAGGACTTTACCCCATATTCCAGATGTGGCCTTACAAGTGATTTATAGAGGGTTAACAATACGTTGGGATCACCGGATCTAATCTCCCTTTTTATACACCCTAAAATCTTGTTTGCTTTAGAATAAACAATAACATCATAAAGGTATAAGATGACGCCATTATTAGCGTCACCATACCGCTACTCTGCCTTCTAAAACGGTCTCTGCTCAAAACCAAACATGATGCATTGCAGGCGGAGCGCGATGAGTTGCAGCAAGAAACAGTAGTGGGTGTGGGTGATAACACACAGCCCAGCCTCGTCTCATCACAACGTGCAGTGGAGGACTATGACGAGGAGGAGGATGAAGACATGGAGCAAATCTCCGGCCAAATTGAGGATATGACATGCACACCAGTCATATCCTCGGTTCAGCGTGGCTGGCCAGAGGACAGGGTAGATGAGGAGGAGGAGGAGGAGGAGGAGGAGGACAGCATGTTCAGTCAACGTGTTGGTCAGGCTACTGAAGTCCTGGCTGTTAAGAGTCTGGCGCACATGGCTGACTTTATGGTAAGCTGCCTGTCTCGTGACCCTCGCGTTAAGAACATCTTGGCCGACAATCATTACTGGTTGGTAACACTGTTAGACCCACGCTACAAGGAGAACTTTATGTCTCTTATTCCCGAGGCGGAGAGGTCAACCAAAATGCAGCAGTTCCGGAAGGCCATAGTCACGGAAGTAGGCAAAGCATTCCCCTCACAAAACGCTAGCGGCATAGGTCAGGAATCAGTGGACAACCAAGGCGTACAGCCGAGAGAGGCACAAGTCCAATCCGCCAGAGGTAGGGGAACAGTCTTTAAGATGTGGGACAGTTTTCTCAGCCCCTCACGTACCACAGCCCCTGAGGTGCGGGGTAGTGCCACAAGAAATCCTAAGTTTGCCCAGATGCTCAAGGAGTACCTTGCAGATCGAACAACTGTACTCCGACATTCCTCTGTGCCTTACAATTATTGGGTATCCAAGGTGGACACGTGGCATGAATTGGCTCTCTACGCCTTGGAAGTCCTGGCCTGCCCTGCCGCTAGCGTTTTGTCAGAGCATGTTTTTAGTGCCGCAGGTGGAATCATTACAGATAAACGCACCCGCCTGTCAACTGAAAATGCTGACAGGCTGACTCTGATCAAGATGAACAAGGGTTGGATTGGGCCAGACTTCACCACACCACCAGCAAATGAGAGCGGAATTTAAAGTTTGTAACGGGAATTTGCCATGTACCTCCAGTCACCCATGGGTACACACTTCTGGACTTTGGATAATCGCTGGACTGCTCCTCCTTCTCCTCATGCGCCACCATGATGACCGTTACAAGAGTTAGGCCTTTGTTTCAGGTATACCCCCAGTGGTAAATTTTTTCGCCCATTCTTTGCAGAATGGACATTACAACGACAGGAGACCCGCTCCTTTGCAATGGGAACAATGTTTTGAGGCCCTCATGCACGTCTCTATGCAGGGACAACGTGGAGCCTCCCAATTTTTGGCTGCCCTGCCAAAGGGCTATACTATAATACACCCACTTCCTGACAATGGACACTTAATGTTTTGAGGCCCTCATGCACGTCTCTATCCAGGGACAACGTGGAGCCTCCCAATTTTTGGCTGCCCTGCCAAAGGGCTATACTACAAAAGACCCACTTCCTGACAATGGACACTTAATGTTTTGAGGCCCTCATGCACGTCTCTATCCAGGGACAACGTGGAGCCTCCCAATTTTTGGCTGCCCTGCCTAAGGGCTATACTATAATACACCCACTTCCTGACAATGGACACTTAATGTTTTGAGGCCCTCATGCACGTCTCTATCCAGGGACAACGTGGAGCCTCCCAATTTTTGGCTGCCCTGCCAAAGGGCTATACTACAAAAGACCCACTTCCTGACAATGGACACTTAATGTTTTGAGGCCCTCATGCACGTCTCTATCCAGGGACAACGTGGAGCCTCCCAATTTTTGGCTGCCCTGCCTAAGGGCTATACTATAATACACCCACTTCCTGACAATGGACACTTAATGTTTTGAGGCCCTCATGCACGTCTCTATCCAGGGACAACGTGGAGCCTCCCAATTTTTGGCTGCCCTGCCAAAGGGCTATACTATAATACACCCACTTCCTGACAATGGACACTTAATGTTTTGAGGCCCTCATGCACGTCTCTATCCAGGGACAACGTGGAGCCTCCCAATTTTTGGCTGCCCTGCCAAAGGGCTATACTACAAAAGACCCACTTCCTTCCAATGGGCACTTCAGGTTTACAGGCCCTCATGCACGTCTCTATCCAGGGACAACGTGGAGCCTCCCAATTTTTGGCTGCCCTGCCTAAGGGCTATACTATAATACACCCACTTCCTGACAATGGACACTTAATGTTTTGAGGCCCTCATGCATGTCTCTATCCAGGGACAACGTGGAGCCTCCCAATTTTTGGCTGCCCTGCCAAAGGGCTATACTACAAAAGACCCACTTCCTTCCAATGGGCACTTCAGGTTTACAGGCCCTCATGCACGTCTCTATCCAGGGACAACGTGGAGCCTCCCAATTTTTGGCTGCCCTGCCAAAGGGCTATACTACAAAAGACCCACTTCCTTCCAATGGGCACTTCAGGTTTACAGGCCCTCATGCACGTCTCTATCCAGGGACAACGTGGAGCCTCCCAATTTTTGGCTGCCCTGCCTAAGGGCTATACTATAATACACCCACTTCCTGACACTGGACACTTAATGTTTTGAGGCCCTCATGCACGTCTCTATCCAGGGACAACGTGGAGCCTCCCAATTTTTGGCTGCCCTGCCTAAGGGCTATACTACAATAGACCCACTTCCTTACAATGGGCACTTCAGGTTTACAGGCCATCATGCACGTCTGTATGCAGGGGCATTGGTGAACCTCACAATTTTGGACTGCCCTGGCAAAGGAAAATACTACAAAGACTCAGTTCCTCAAAATGGGCACATTAGACTCAGAGGCCTTTATGCACGTCTCTTCTCAGGGACATCGGAGTGCCACACAATGTTTTACGTAAAATCTTTCATGTATTGATCTCAAAAAGTAACATACATTAGCTCTATCTCACTATTGGGTATGTGCCCTTAACATTTCCGCTATGAAAAATCATTTTGGTGTCATTTTGGAAGGTTTTCTGGTGAGTCCGTAAAAATGGCGTAAAACGTGGACAAAATTATTCACAGCTGTGACTTTTGAGTGATAAATGCTTCAAGGGGTCTTCCCCATGCTGTTGCCATGTCATTTGAGCACTCTTCGGAGACTTTTGTGCCATTTTTAGGGTTTCTACATGCTGCCGGTGGTCATTTCACAAAAATACTCGGGTCTCCCATAGGATAACATTGGGCTCGGTGCTCGGGCCGAGTACACGAGTATCTTGGGAGGCTCGGCCCGAGCTTCGAGCACCCGAGCTTTTTAGTACTCGCTCATCACTACTAATAAACCTAAAAAATAAAAATAAATTGAATAAAAATCATGAATGTTGTGTTATAACAGGAAATTCGGTGTAAGAATGAATATCCGGGATGAGAGTTCAGCGAATGAGTTATAGAAATTGTTACAAAAAGGAGTGTGTACGGTTTATGCGTAAATTTTCAGAATGCGTACATGAAAATTATATGTATGTGAGAATGTCCCCCATGCTTTGTAAAAAGTTATTTATGAAAATGTAAATAAAATATATAAAAATGCCTAATTATTTATAATTTATGAGAAAGATATATATGTATGGAAGAATGTTATAAGGTGTCCAAGAACCATAAAGAAAAAGGGTGCATATATAATGTTAGAGGTCTAGAGTTCCACCAGGCTATATCACCCCTAAAGAAATAGAAAGAAGACCTTACTACCTGTGTACCCCAAAAAAAGCTATATTTCTTAGCCAGGATTATGGTGGAGATATGCACAAGTGAAATAAGAATATAAAGTAATACAATAAGATTATAAAACCAATATGTGTGCATTCATGCACCACCCGGTACGCTACCCTTGCCAAATTGTTCACTCTAGATCCCCACACGATCCATGAAGCCGTTCCCCCGGTCACACCGCCTGCTGCCGGTTCCCACTCATCCCTGGGGGAGTTAGGCGAGTGGTATCGAGAGCTACATGTCGGCACTGATGATACCCCCATACACCACAAGGAAGGGGTATACCGGGTGGTACAGGAGTATGAGCGGGTTTTTAGCAAGCACCCTCTAGATTTTGGGCAGATTAAAGGGGTTCAACACCACATCCCTACCGGTACACACTCCCCTATTAAAGAGAGATACAGGCCTATTCCCCCTGCGCACTACCAATGCGCCAAAGACATGTTGAGGAACATGAAGGAGGCAGAGGTTATTAGGGACAGCTGTAGTCCCTGGGCCGCTCCGTTGGTGCTGGTTAAGAAGAAGGATGGCACCATGCGGATGTGTGTGGATTACCGGAAGATTAACCAGATAACGCATAAGGATGCTTACCCTCTGCCCCGCATCAAAGAGTCCCTGGCCTCGCTGAGAACCGCTAACTACTTCTCCACCCTTGACCTCACCAGCGGGTACTGGCAGGTGGCCGTGGCACCGGAAGACCGAGAGAAGACTGCCTATGGGACCGTTTTGCTGTACTTGGATGATGTGATTGTGTACTCACAGACGTATGAAGCCCACCTGGAGCACCTAGCCGAGGTGTTCGCGTCCCTTGCCAAGTATGGGATGAAGTTGAAGCCCTCAAAGTGTCATCTGCTGAAACCCAGAGTGCAGTACCTAGGACATGTGGTTGGTGCGGAAGGTGTCGCCCCCAACCCCGAGAAGATCACCGCCATCCAAGACTGGCCGAGACCGACCACAGTGAGGGAAGTGAGGCAGTTTCTGGGCCTGGTGGGATATTACCGTCGCTTCATTAAGGGGTACACAAAGATGGCTGCCCCCATGCAAGACCTCCTCGTAGGACAGACCAAGGGTGGTAGATCCCTAGTAGCCCCATTGGTGTGGGAAGAAAAGCATGAGGAATCCTTCCGCCAGCTGAGAACAGCCCTGACCGGAGAGGAAATCCTAGCGTACCCTGACTACAGCCGCCCATTCATCCTCTACACCGACGCCAGCAATGTGGGCTTGGGGGCTGTTCTATCCCAGGTCCAAGACAGAAGGGAAAAGGTAATAGCTTATGCTAGCCGAAAACTCCGACCGACTGAGAGGAACCCTGAGAACTACATCTCCTTCAAGCTTGAGCTCTTGGCACTGGTGTGGGCTATCACCGAGCGTTTCCGCCATTACCTGGCAGCAGCCAAGTTCACCGCGTACACAGACAATAACCTGCTGACCCATCTAGATACGGCCAAGCTGGGCGCGTTGGAGCAGCGGTGGGTGACCAGGTTAGCCAACTACGATTTCACCATCAAGTACCGGGCCGGCCGTACCAACGTCAATGCCAATGCACTCTCCCGGATGCCCCACCTGTCGGAAGAGGGGCCAGAGGATGATGACCTCGAAGAGATCGAGTTGCCTGCATTTCACCGGCCATTCACTGAGAAGGTGCACGTCTACCAACAACGGGTGAACCTGGATCCGCTGCCCCGACAGGACTGGCAGGAAGCTCAGGACCAGGCACCTGCTGTCCGCCTGGTCAAGACTCTAGTGGAACAGGGTTCTGCTGGGATAGACCCTGCTGCCCCTGCCGAAGCCCAACGTCTGTGGCAAGAACGGACCCGGCTATACCTACACCAGGGGAAGTTGTATCGCGAGCTGATTAATCCAAAGACTCACGAGAAGATCCGCCAGCTGGTGATTCCCCAGGCTAACGTGCCCACCGTCCTGCAAGCATACCATGATGGTGCAGTGCACTTCGGGTGGAAGAAGCTAGAGATGTTGTTAAGAGAGCGGTTCTATTGGAGTGGAATGCGGGAATCTGTGGAGGCCTGGTGCCGAGAATGTGGCCCTTGCGCATTGAGAAGGAAGGACGAGGCCAGCCAGAAGGCACCCCTACACCCGATCATTACACACCAACCGCTGGAGCTGGTTGCCCTTGACCATGTAAAGCTCACCCCCAGCCGAAGTGGGTACACCTACGCTCTGACCATCGTAGACCACTACTCGAGGTTCCTGGTGGTTGTCCCAGTTAAGGACTTAACCGGCCGCACCGCTGCTAAGGCTTTCCAGGCTTATTTCTGTTGACCGCATTGGTACCCGGAGAGGGTGCTTACCGACCAGGGTCCGGCCTTTGAAGCAGAGGTATTCCAGGAATTCTGCCAGTTGTACGGCTGCAAGAAAATCCGGACCACGCCTTACCACGCCCAAACCAATGGCATTTGTGAAAAGATGAACCACTTGGTCCTGGGCCTCCTCAAGACGTTACCACTGGAAGAGCGGAACCTGTGGCTGGAGAAGCTACCTGACCTGGTCGATATGTACAACAACATCCCTTCCAGCTCTACGAAATGCACTCCAGCATACCTGATGAGAGCTCGTCCCGGCCGGCTACCAGTGGATCTGGAAATGGGCTTGGAAGCTTCAGAAGCACTCCTGTCGACAGCTGAATGGGACACTCGGCGGAGGACACAGTACCGACAGGTCCAGGAGTATGTTGAAAAGAACTTGTGCCGGAGTCGGGGACAACAGGAGCAGTGCTTCAACAAGAAGGCGCCTGCCGGTTCCTTCCAACCTGGGGATGTAGTGCTGAAGCGGAAAAGAAGGGCCCACAAGCTGGATGATCAATGGGAAAAAACCCCGTATGTAGTCCAGCCCACAGGATGGGAGAATGGGAAGGCCTACCAGATCAGCCGTGACCAGGGGGGGACTTTGGCCACGGTTTCCCGAGACCACCTGAAGAAGTGCCCACCAGCATTGAGAGTAGCGGATGAGGCTCCAGTTCCCAGTCCAGTGGAGAAGGAAAAAGAGGTAATCCACACAATGATGGGTGATTTTCCAGCAGACTGGCCTACACAGAACGGTGCGGTGATCCTTCCAGTGATACTGTTCCCACAACCCGTGGATGAAGAAATGATGGAAACGGTTAACCGCGAGCCAGTGCCCAGGGATGTACCTGTACCCAGCTCCCCTACGCCTCCGCCTGCCCCACATGATAGCAGGGAGGAGGAACTGACTGTTCCCTCTGCCCCACTGCCTGTCACCACTGACACCGGACCCCGAAGGTCCACTCGCTCCAACCTAGGTAGACCCCCACTTAGGTACAGGGAAACTACTCTTTAAAAGGGGGGGGCTTTATGTGTTGAGTGTACCAGTTTGAAAGTTTTAAATGATAAGTAAAGATGATCAACCTCTATAAATCACTTGTAAGGCTACATCTGGAATATGGGAACCAGTTTTGGGCTCCACATTTTAAAAAGGACATTCAGAAGTTAGAGTCAGTTCAAAGGTGGGCAACTAGACTACTACAAGGAATGGAAGGCCTCCCATATGATGACAAGTTGAAAAAGTTATTAAGTGATTATTGGCTGCAATGGGGCTTTCTGGCTGGTGCCAGCCTCTCTTCTTAGCACACAGGAACCACAATCCCTACACCATGCTTCAATGGATTCTCTCATCCCAGCCCAGTAAAACTACATATTTTACACAGTCATAAGCAGCCCATGGGCATTCACCTGCATTCAAACCAATAACAGCTCATAGACCAGACAATCCATCTACCACTGGACCAAAGACAGGAAGTTAAATCCACTGCCTGCGGTAACCAACTTAATCCTATAGGCTACTCACACAACAAACCCAACAGAAAGGAAAAAAACATGGCTTCGATTATCCATCCAATGAAAACGCATAACCATTGTGAGCCATTGGACAATGCAATTGGACACATGGTGACATGGTGCACGGCCCAATGAATCAAGTCTTTACTTCATATTCACGGTTTAAGCCCTTGGGTTCTAATGTGCCCAGAGTACATATCCAGAAAGATTCTCTTTCTTTGAGCTAAACACAAGTCAACAATACATTGTAAGCAGATTCTATTACCAGTCCCACACCATTTTGTGACGCATAATCACACAGTGATCCAATTAAGATTCCAAGTCATCGAACATGTCCAAGCCATACGTAGAGGAGGCAATAGAATTAGGAAGCTCAAAGAAAGGGAATCATTCTGGATATATACTCTGGGCACATTGGAACCCAAAGGCTTAAACCATGAATATGAAGTACAGACTTGATTCATTGGGCCATGCATGGACATAATGGACATAATTCTAATAGGCAGGACAGGTAATAAGGAGCACAAGGGATATGCTAAAATGTGTTGTGTGACAAGACAGACACAGGAAAGGAGATGATAACAGGTGTAGGGACCAACAAGGTGAGACAAGGGGTATCAGGATAGGGTCAAGTAGGTATGAATGTAGTAATGGGGCAGGCATAGAGAATTGTATGCGAATGTGAATTACAATAAGTCACTAAGGAAAGGAATATGTGAGTGTGTGCCTAATGTAAACTAATATTGTACTGGCAAAATTATAGATGGAAAGGGAGAAGGGGAGAGGGGAGAGAGGAGGCTGTAATTGACTACAAGGGTATGAGTTATGAGTGATCATAGGGATAGTGCTACATAAGTGGAAATACCTATGGAGGACCGGATGTGTAAGCGCATACCTTATACAAACCTATAGAGTGCTGATGGGTGAGAGTGTGATGTTAGATATAAGACATCCTATAGTGAATAGTGAGCCGTAATCAAGTGCAACAGGGATATTTCACGTGACTATGGGAACCTGGAAGGTAAAGAAAGGGGAGAAAAAACTGTTAGACAAGGTAATCAGACAAACATGACAAATAAAAAACAAGGAAGAATGGAACTCCATACATACTGGAGCCATATATAGTGTGAACACGAAAAAGAACCGGGCGTTAGAAAAAATGTGCACGGCCCAATGAATCAAGTCGGTTCTTCATATTCATGGTTTAAGCCCTTGGGTTCCAACGTGCCCAGAGTATATATCCAGAAAGATTCCCTTTCTTTGAGCTTCCTAATTCTATCGCCTCCTCTGCGTATGGCTGGGACATGTTCGATGACTTGGAATCTTAATTGGGCCACTGTGCGATTATGCGTCACAAAATGGTGTGGGACTGGTAATAGAATCTGCTTACAACGTATTGTTGACTTGTGCTTAGCACAAAGAAAGGGAATCTTTCTGGATATGTACTCTGGACACATTAGAACCCAAGGGCTTAAACCGTGAATATGAAGTACAGACTTGATTCATTGGGCCGTGCACCATGTCACCATGTGTGCAATTGCATTGTCCAATGGCTCACAATGGTTATGCGTTTTCATTGGATGGATAATCGAAGCCATGTTTTTTTCCTTTCTCTTGGGTTTGTTGTGTGAGTAGACTATAGGATTAAGTTAGTTACCGCAGGCAGTGGATTTAGCTTCCTGTCTTTGGTCCAGTGGTAGATTGATTGTTTGGTCTATGAGCTGTTATGGGTTTTAATCCAGGTGAATGCCCATGGGCTGCTTATAACTGTGTGAAATATGTAGTTTTACTGGGCTGGGATGAGAGAATCCATCGAAGCATGGTGTAGGGATTGTGGTTCCTGTGTGCTAAGAAGAAAGGCTGGCACCAGCCAGAAAGCCCCATTACAGCCAATAATCAACCGCTAGCCGCTGGAACTCGTTGCTCTAGATCATGTCAAACTCACACCAAGCAGGAATAGATACATTAGCCCACCATCCCACCCAAAGAGCAACTTCTGCTGCGCAGCTGGCTTTCTAGGCAGCAGCGCTATCGTGATGTCAGCGGGGGACATTGTGACAAGCCAGTGTTCCGTCACTTCATGTTGTGCACTGTTCAAACGGAAAATACATCAACAGGCAGACTACAGAAAAGCTTACTAACAAAGGTTAGAGAGGGGCTTTCTCAGAGGGCTTTTTACAGTTTGTCTATTCCCAATTAGCCGTTTAAGTATGCTTAATGAAAGTACTAATTCTTTCATAGGCCGCCCATTCTTAGTATTTGACGTTCCTTATATTGCGGTATCAGGCTTCGCAGCAGGTTGCAAAACATTCATCACCCATGACTGTCCCCAATTGGGCTCAGAAGCTAAATGTCTATCATGACCTCTCTTTTTGAAAGTCCAAGAGCAAGCAAACTCTTCCTCCAGGAGAGGGAGCCAACAGATCACTAAAGACATCATCATTGCTCAAAGAAAACACCGAAAAACAATGGAAGCTTTAATTGGAGTGGAATCTGATAGACAGCACCTGATGCCAAGTCTGCATCTTCTAACACCTGCAGTCACTGCAGCAGCTGAATCCAATGTGTCCAAAAGGGATCTATTCTATTCAATTGCAAATGATCTAGATAAGACTGAGAATAAGATACTGCACGGGACATAGCAGAGTTGGTCAAGTTGAGTGGAGATGAGTTTGCTATTTGGCACAGCTTTTGCATCAATAAAGCAAGTAAAAGGTGTGAAAGATAAAAAAAAGGGTGAAAGTGTGAAAAGTGAATTGGCCAAATTGAGGTGCATATAAAGTTTTTGCTTTCTTTCAATTCACTAATGGGGCTCATTTGAATCAGGTGAATTGAGTTCTGCTTTTGGAAACTGGGTTAAGAAGGGGTGCACCGGTCCTGGAGGTACTGCAATACCAGGTCAATGCGTGGAGTGGACAGAGCAAGATTTTTTCCATCTCCTTGTTCTAAAAATCCATTTAATATATGGTCCCCAGAGAGGGGACGTATCAGATATTAAACTGATAAGAACAGATTTAATTTTTTTTTTTTCTGTTTATCAGTAGGACTTCAAAATAACAAAGGTGATCGCCTCCCGTTGCCTGGGAACCGTCCAGGCACAAGAGGGCTATGTGTCACCAGAAGGCGCACACACTTCCTCAAGGCCGGCAGACGTGCAATCCCAGGCACCTTCCAGTACCGACCAAGGTAGCGTCCTCCGAAACTACACTTGATCTTAGCCAAAAGGCCGAGAAGCTATAACCCGAATTGGTTACGGCCTTGAGTGGCACCCTGGCCTATACCGGACACATCTTAGGGAGAGGGAGACAAACCCACGCCTACAGAAGACATTTTGTCACCCAAGCCAACCCTTGAAAAGGCTGTTTTGCAGAGCAAAAACAAGAAGAATGATGCTTTTTGCAGCCGCCGCCCACTGCAATTAATCTGAATAACTCCTCCTCCTCCAAGCACCTCCCCTCCCCCTTGCAGTCTTTCCAATTCATGATACAAAAAGACGGACGGACAGGACAGGACAGGACAGGCTGCCTGACTTTCCGTCACTGCCACCCTTTGCCATCCTTGCCCGTAGAAAGCCCTTTCATCATCCCCAAACCCTAATCTTTTCCCTTCCCTTCCCAGCTGCGTCTCACTCCCTTTCATTAGGAAGTGAGCGCAGCCTTTTCTCCGTTCTGCACATGCGCGACGTTAAACACAAATGCGCAGGCGTGCGTTCCATTAGCCTCACTGCATTCCACTCCCATACAGGAAGTGGGCGCAGCTATTACTACGGTCGCACATAAAAGAACCCACGGCCACCACTGCACACAGCTGACTCCACCACAGGACACCCACTTCTACACCAACGCAGGTAAGACAGGATCGGCACCTCTATGCTCCCGTTACAATCAGGCTCAGTCACCATGTGATAACGCTCTCAACTCTTTAGTTGCAGGCTCCCCTTGCTTCACCTCCACTGGCTGTGCTGCCATTTCCTCTCCCACCTGGAAGGTATACTTTATTCCACTATTTTCCTGTTTCTCTCTTCCCCCTTTTCCCATAACCTACTTTTATCTGCATTTGTGGGGTATCTATATGCTATTTACATCATAGTTTTATTCATTAATATGGAAGGGAAGAGTGCCCATGAGAGTGTTGAACTGCGGAGAGCAAGAGATTAAGCTGCTCCGATTTGCCACCATTGATAAGCTGTTCTCAGTAGATACACATGCTATCCAAACAGCAGCATCCACCATTGCTTCAGCCCACCCATTCAGTGACAGCTCACCAAGTCAGCCAGAGGAGTGGTGTAAGGAATTACACGTAGGCACTGACTCCACACCTTCACATCACAAGAAGGGGGTCTACAGGCTAGTGCAAGAATACGAGCAAGTCTTCAGCAAACATCCGCTAGACTTTTGAAGAATAAAAGGGGTCAAACACTACATCCCCACAAGTGCACACCCACCCATCAAAGAGAGATATAAGCCAAAACTACCTGCACATTACCAGTGTACCAAGGACATGTTGAGCAACATGAAGGAGGCTGGGGTTATCCGTGACAGTTGTAGCCTCTGGGCAGCTCCGTTGGTCCTGTTAAAGAAGAAGGACAGCACCACTCCCCTGTATTGAGGAATAGCTAGCTGCATTGAGAACTGCAAATTATTTTTCTACCCTTGATCTCACTAGTCGCTATTGGCAAGTGTCCGTTGCTGAGGCAGACCGGGAGAAGACCGCCTTTGCCACCCCGATGGGTCTCTGCGAGTTCAAAAGCATGCCCTTCGAGCTGTGCAATTTGCCAGGAACCTTCCAGAGGCTGATGGAATGCTGCTTGGGACACCGAAACTTTGAAACGGTACTGCTATACCTTTATGATGTTATTGTTTATTCTAAAGCAAACAAGATTTTAGGGTGTATAAAAAGGGAGATTAGATCCGGTGATCCCAACGTATTGTTAACCCTCTATAAATCACTTGTAAGGCCACATCTGGAATATGGGGTAAAGTCCTGAGCAGGTTGATAACCATTGGTTTGAGCATGGTAGGGTGTAGTGCGCATCTTCCTGCATCGGTAAAAGCTGCAGAAGTCCTTGAAGATTTCCGCTTCAAAGGCAGTGCCTTGATCTGTGAGGACTCTCTCTGAGTAGCCATGAGGTCTGCATAAGTGTGCTTGGAAGACCTTCGCTGCAGTATGGGCCATTAGATCTTTGACTTGTACCACAACCATAAATCTCGAGTAGTTGTCTACCATCGTAAGTGCATACGTGAGCTCGCCTCGATATTCTGCAACAAAACTCCCTTTTTCGATTTCAGTTTCAGCAAACACTCCTCTTCCTGTAGAAAATATTTATCATTACCTAAGACAGTCATTCTAATGCATGACAATATTAAGGCAATTTAGTTAAAACTTGTTTTAACTCACCTTTAAGGGGATTGATGTATTTCATGGTCAATCCAGGTTTGTCAGTGATGGCACTGACATAATGTATGGCGTCTTTTTCGGGCGTTATCCTTTGCCTTTTCATTGTGAAAATCCAGTTGCCTATATCAAAGCAAATTCTACTACTTGTAAAGTATGCAGAAAATGAAATGTAGAACATATAACATCAACTGCTTAGGAACGCATCATAGGTTAGTACTTAAAAGGATATTGTCATGTTCTAGTCATAATGCAAGCTGGACATTTTTCATGTTACCCTGTAATCGCCGGCCTGTTCTAATGCTCACAAGCCAAGATATAGGCTCAGCTGCTAAGGCTTCCCTCTGCCTTCTGAATGAAACTTGAATATGTCTGGCTCACTGTGTATATAGCAGGTGCTCAGAAAAAATAAGAGTCAATTCAATAGAAATAGCTCTGGCACACTATAGTGATCAATAACGTAAGAAAAGAACTCTTGGAATGCTGAAAATTCTTTATTTGTGCAAAAGGATAATTCATCCAACGTTTCGACCTTGTTTTTAGGTCTTTATCAAGGATAAAGTTATCTAAGATCATAAAGGGTTACAAAACCATATAAACACGTAATTAGTACATAGTACAACATAACAGTACAATATATTGCTACTTGAGAGTACAATGGGTCAAATAACCATGATGCACATACAAAAAATTTTTCCAAAGCCATAGTGAAAACATTTGTACTGAGGAAAGAAAATTTCCACATGACCTATCTGGAGAAACATTCTGGATCAAACAACCAAAAATAGTCAAGCAGGTAAATACACACCTATATGGATAACAGGATGATATGTGTTCAATTGTATAGCGTCATTGCCATTAAGGTACAAATGGAAAACTTGCAATCCTATATAGTGAAGGAAATGAACACATATCATATCAAAGAACACAGGAACATGGGTGTGAGAAAAACCTCAATGTTTATACTTTGTTCTTTATAATGGTGTGAACATGTATATGTCTCAGTACCTTATGCACTTGAGAATTCTAGTGAGTAGATGATGAAAGCCTATTTCAGAACTGGAATCGGTAAATAATTGTAGGTGGAATCTAAATGAAAAGATGGTACAAGTGTTATCATGACACGTGGGCTATAACACAATGGACCGTGTGACAAAGAAGAAAGGAGAGAAAGAAGAGGAAGAAAATGCAACTACCTGTAACATTACGTGATAGTCACTGGTAAGTATCACTTGACAATTCAAGTGAAAAAGGATTCCTTTATTAAAGGGTTCTCAGTCGCCTCAGGATCATGAAATACTAGGGTAAATGATATGAGAATGGGTAAGAAGCACCACTAAAGGAAATATGAGATGCAGGACATATATCTATAAACCCCTGAACTACATGATAGAAATAAAAAGAAGAAAAAAGAAAAAAAAGAAGAAAGAAGAAGAACACATAGAATGCGGAAAGAGAATGGGTACAACTACCTGAGTTACTGCAGGGAGGCCCCTGGTTGGTATTGTGAGGGTTAGTGGAATTCCTTCACTGAAGGGTTCTCAGTTGCCTCAGGTTCGTGAAAAATGCTATAGACAAATAATGCCCGGAGAAAAGGGGTTCATATACAGCGAATAATGGTAATACAAGGTACATGTGTCACATGTAATAGTATATATATATATATTGTACTAAGATCTACACCAGAAATAGAAAGTAGTCCCTCTGCCTTCTGTCTAGGTGCCCTGAGTTATGTCCTGTAAACTGTCACAGCGACCCAGACACACATGTGTAGTAGGGGAATATCCCTGCTGAGATGCCAGTGCTAGAGCACACGTTTGCTGTGGAGTTGAACGCTATGTGAGCAGTTCTTACCTTCAATGAGCAGAAGTCTCTTTTTTCAGATTTCAATATCTCTGTGGGTATCTGGCAGAAATATGGAATACTCTTTACTGCTAAGACCCTGTACACCACTCCCACTAAAGGGGGCTTTACACGCTGCGACATCGCTAATGCGGAGTCGTTGGGGTCACGGAATTTGTGACGCACATCCGGCCGCATTAGCGATGTTGCTGCGTGTGACACCGATGAGCGATTTTGCATCGTTGCAAAAACGTGCAAAATCGCTCATCGGTGACATGGGTCTCCATTCTCGATTATCGTTACTGCAGCAGTAACGATGTAGTTCGTCGCTCCTGCGGCAGCACACATTGCTCCGTGTGACACCGCAGAAACGAGGAACCTCTCCTTACCTGCCTCAAAGCCGCTATGAGGAAGGAAGGAGGTGGGCGGGATGTTCCGGCCACTCATCTCCGCCCCTCCACTGCTATTGGGCGGTCGCTCAGTGACGTTGCTGTGACGCCGCACGAACCGCCCCCTTAGAAAGGAGGCGGTTCGCCGGTCACAGCGACGTCGCCGGGCAGGTAAGTATGTGTGACTGGTTCTGTTCGGTGTTGTGCAGCATGGGCAGCAATTTGCCCGTGTCGCGCAACAGATGGGGGCGGGTACCCACACTAGCGATATCAGGACCGATATCGCAGTGTGTAAAGTAGCCTTTAGTCACATGACCAAGACTGTATCTGTGTCCCTACAACACACTTGAGACAAATGTGTGTGTGAGCCTGCATTGTGGGGTATATATAATATATTATAGAGCTGGGAAGGATCATTCTAAGCAGTGAGCTGTTCCAGTATTTGTAGGAAAATACCCAGTAGAAGCCTCAAACACAGCACCAATACCTCCCATCAGTATCCCACCACAGTGCCATGTAACCCATGCCCTACACTCCCATCTACACCAATACTATACAGGCACAAACTAGTATATCTGACTAAAAACCCCCAAAATATGAAGAACGGCCTATAGTTGAGTGTGGATATAAAATCTATGTGAGCAGAGCTAGAATAGAAATCACTGATCGCATTGAAGTCATTCTGACCATAAATCACCATGATATCAAGGTGAGGAGTTGTGTGTTACTGCTGGGAGGAAAGGGTTAACAGTGGAATATTAAGGTGCATTTCTGTGTGCAGTGTTACTAGTCAATGTACAAATTGTCTCTCCAGTAAAGGAGACAAACTCTAGCACAGCGCCACCTATTGGAAGTAGCGATCCTAAAAGTCACAAGTGGATTTTCAACAATCCATTGCAATATGACTCAGGATATATAAGCCAGATCAGAATCCCAATTTGCAGACACGGTGTTTCGGGGTGCTTGCCCCTCGTCAGTGCAAAGTATGGGGGTGTCAATGTAGTCATTGTAACAATTCAGTATGAGCTGCTCTTGGTGCCGGGGGAGGGAGATGCTCTCCTGAGCAAGATAGATGGGGAATGAACATGATATCTATATAGTGTAAGGCAGGGGGTCTCAAACTCGGCTGGGTGTATGGGCCGCACAGAGGAAAAAAATAATGTGGGGGGCTGCATTCTTTGCAGGACAAAGTGACATTTTTATTGGTACCATATATATATTTTTTTTTCACACACCTTTGGATGACTGATTTTCAACATTTTTCACTTGTTTATTATAACAAATGTGCACATTCTTTGGTTAAATCTAAAAAAAAAAAATTGATGTTAAAAAAAAGTTATGCCTTATTTTGTTTTTTTTACAGTTTATCCCTTTCTTTTAACTAATAGTGTTACAATTATGACGCTAGCGTTTTGTGAAGGGAATGCTTTGCCTACTTCCGTGACTATGGCCTTCCAGAACTGCTGCATTTTGGCTGACCTCTCCGCCTCGGGAATAAGAGACATAAAGTTCTCCTTGTAGCGTGGGTCTAACAGTGTTACCAACCAGTAATGATTGTCGGCCAAGATGTTCTTAACGCGAGGGTCACGAGACAGGCAGCTTACCATAAAGTCATCCATGTGCGCCAGACTCTTAACAGCCATCACTTCAATATCCAGACCAACACGATGACTGAACATGCTGTCCTCCTCCTTCTCCTCCTCCTCCTCCTCATCTACCCTGTCCTCTGGCCAGCCACGCTGAACTGAGCATATGACTGGTATGCATGTCATATCCTCAATTTGGTCGGAGAGTTGCTCCATGTCTTCATCTTCCTCCTCGTCATAGTCCTCCACTGCACGTTGTGATGAGACGAGGCTGGGCTGTGTGTTATCACCCACACCCACTACTGTTTCTTGCTCCAACTCATCGTGTTCCGCCTGCAATGCATCATGTTTGGTTTTGAGCAGAGACCGTTTTAGAAGGCAGAGAAGCGGTATGGTGACGCTAATAATGGCGTCATCGCCGCTCACCATCTTGGTGGAGTCCTCAAAGTTTTGGAGGATGGTACATAGGTCGGACATCCATCTCCACTCCTCAGGTGTTATGTGTGGAGTTTGACCCATTTCCCGATGGCTTAGGTGATGCAGGTACTCAACAACTGCCCTCTTCTGCTCACATATCCTGATCAACATGTGCAGAGTTGAATTCCAATGCGTGGGGACATCACACACCAGTCTGTGAGCCGGAAGATGCAAATGACGCTGAAAGCCGGCAAGGCCGGCTGAAGCAGTAGGTGACTTTCGAAAATGTGCAGACAGGCGGCGAACTTTTACCAGCAGATCAGACAGCTCTGGGTATGAGTTTAGAAACCGCTGAACCACGAGGTTGAGCACATGGGCCACGCATGGAACATGTGTCAGCTGGCCTCGCCTCAAAGCCGCCACCAGGTTCCGGCCATTGTCACACACAACCTTTCCTGGCTTTAGGTTCAGAGGTGTGAGCCAGTGATCTGCATGCTGTTTTAGAGCTGTCCACACCTCTTCTGCATTGTGGGGTTTGTCACCTATGCAGATTAGCTGCAGCACAGCCTGTTGCCGCTTCGCCGAGGCAGTGCTGCAGTGCTTCCAGCTTGGGACTGGTGTGGAGGGTAAAGTGGATGAGGATGCGCAGGAGGAGGAGGAGGCTGAAGAGCATGACATTCCGGAGCTGTAGAGTGTGGGTGAAACCCTGACTGAGGTAGGGCCTGCAAACCTTGGTGTGGGAAGGACTTGTTCCGTTCCTCGCTCAAACTGGGTCCCAGCTGGGCTGGGCTGGGTCCCTACCCGGCTGGGTAGGGCGTTGTGGGGGGTTTGTCTATCTCCGTTTGAGGTGAGTTTGTTTAAGTTAGCCTTTTCTTTGGCGTTTTTTGGAGCCCTGCGGGTTGGGGAGTTGGTATCGCCCAGTAAGGCGTTCCCCGGGGGCTTGGATTGGGGTGACATTATGTCAGTGGAAAACGGAGTTGAATTTTGGATTAGGAAATCGAAAACTGATCAGAGAGGTGTGGGTAGACTAGTCCGTTTGGGGATGGTTGTGGCATCTGATATGTGCCCGTTCAAGTGTCTCGGGAATTTTCAACAGATCCGTCCGAAGGTGGATGGCCCCTTATTACATATATCTTTTTATCGAGATACCAATTTGTGAGTGTTTTTAGGGCATGTTTGAAGTCGTTGGGGTTAGATCCGAAGTCTTTCGGATTGGGGCAGCGACGGAGGCCTCTATATGCGGCCTACCGGAGGAGACAGTTAAGCAGATTGGTAGGTGGAAGTCGCAGCGCTTTAAGTCGTATGTACGTCCCCAGGTGGTTGTTGGCAATTGAGGGGAAAAGGGGGGGGGGTATTAGGGTATTAGGGTAGCAATGGGGGGGGTGAGAGTGTGTGTTTTTTGTCAATTTGGTTTGGTGAGGCAATAAAATGGTGTCGTCTGTACATTTTGTATTGCAGAAGCACCCCCCCTTCCTTCCCTGGTCTGGATCCTTGGCCACTCTTATGTGTATTGGGGAGCCCGACGAGCGGACGCGAGATGGAACTGGAGACAGCTAGGTTTTGAGAAGGACCTGGCTCTCGTACGATGGCTCGGTGTTCGGGGGTTAGGGTGCAGGAGGTGCATAGATACGCCCGGTTGGACAGACCTCCTGACATCTTAGTGTTGCATGCCGGGGGGAATGATTTGGGTGGGCGTCCTTTTCGAATCTTGATAAAGGACATCAAACATGATTTGTTACGGTTATGGGCGTCGTTTCCAGGTCTAACGATAGTCTGGTCAGAGATAGTAGCGAGAAAGAGTTGGCAGAAAGCGCGGTCAGTTGACAGGTTGAACAAGGCGCGGGCGAAGGTTAATAGGGCGATCTCGAAGTTTGTTAGTCGGAACGGGGGTATAGCAATACGGCATGTTGAGTTGGAAAGGACGGAAGAGGAATTTTGGTTGGCTGACGGGGTACACCTTAATGCGGTGGGAACTGACTTATGGGCTCTTGGCTTGCAGGGAGGTATTGAGAGGGCCCTTTGCTTGCGGGGGGTCTCAGGCACTTGAAGGGTTTCAAGGTGCCTTCGTTGTGGTGTTGTTTATTGGTGGGTCCTTGAAGTTGGTTTAAAATTGGTTCGGGGATTCATCCGGGTATGGATCCCCTCATTGGCAGAATTGATGGTCCCCTGGTGATTTTGGGGGGGAACCCCGACGGGGTATGTCGGGGCCCCTGGGGGTGTGGTTGGGGTTGACGGAGGATTAACCCTTATAATTTGGTGCTCCTGAGCCAGTGTGGGTAACGGCTGGGAGCAAGTTGAGGTTTTTTATTGCTCGGTTATGGGAATCACCAGGGTTTTGGTAGCTTCAAGGACCTTACCACATTGCAAATTTAATTGGTTATGTATTCTTGTTAATAAAATGGCTGCTATGGCCAAAATTATCCAAAGATAAATTTGTGTCTGTGTAATTACTTTTAAATAAGAAATGGGAATGGAGGTGTGGGGTATGAAAGGAAGACCGGAGTCAACAATTCCAGGGTCAAGCATGTTTATTTGCGTAAGCTTCGTTCCAGGGTAGAAAGGGTAAGAGTGCCTTTCAGAATTCGAAGTGGTCAGACTGTACGGACCACCAAGAACTGCAGGAGAGCTTGAACATCTTCCCATGGATTTGCGACATCCTCCCTCATCAGTTACGTAGGTAAGCAGGTTCTCAGCATTGCAGCCCATTTGTTGTCTTAAGTTAGTTAAGCGGGGTTAACTAACCTGTCAGTTCAGCCTCAGGTCTAAAGCAGAGGCCTGGACTCCACTCCTTACTCCTCACTCCACAACTCTCCTTAAAAACAACTGACTCCTTTTTCCTGCCCCGGGGTCTCCAGACCCCTAGGTGGGCGTTTCCTTCCGTCTGGTCCTGCCCACTGGTGTGCCTGTCTTTCCCTAGGGGAGGTGACTAGGGTTTTCTGGTTGGCTTTGTGTGACTTAGGTGAGGGAAGTTGTTATGCGGGGGCCTATGTGTGACTATCTGCAGTGTCAGGGCGTCACATATGTATGTGTGTATGTCTGCTAAAGGAATCCGCACCGTCATATTTACAAACACAAAATTTTGCAGACACCTCATGTGACTCAGGGAACGTTGTAGACTATGTTTTAACAGGAATATTTAACCTTTACAGTTACTCTCCAAAAAACCTGCCTCCATTAAACTGAATGGAGGTGGGAGCTGCAAGTTATTAATAGCAGCTGTGATTGGTTGCTATAGGAACAAAGGACATTCATAGTATAAGAAGCTTATGTGTGAGATAATATGATGTCAGTGGGGAGACAGATAGAGAGAGACAGACACAGACTGAGAGACAAACAGACAGAGACAGATAGGCATAGACAGACAGGGAAAGAGACAGAGACAAACAGACAGAGGCAGACAGGGAAAGAGACAGACAGAGATAGACAGGGAAAAAAGGCAGACAGACAGAGACAGAGAAAGAGACAGAGGCAGATAGGGAAACAGACAAAGACAAACATACAGAGACAGGCAGGAGAAAAGGCAGACCGACAGGGAAACAGACAGACAGGGGAAGAGACAGACAGAGAGAGACAGACAGATAGAGACAGACAAAGAAATACAGAGATAGACAGGGAAAGAGACAAACGGGGAATGAGTCAGACAGAGAGAGACAAAGAGAGACAGGCAGAGAGAGACAGGGAAAGAGACAGACAGGGGAAGAGACAGACAGAGACAGACAAAGAAATACAGAGACAGACAGGGGAAGAGACAGACAGGGGAAGAGACAGACAGGGGAAGAGACAGACAGACAGGGAAAGAGACAGACCTGGAAAAGAGACAGACCTGGAAAAGAGACAGACAGACATAGAAACAGACAGCCACAAAGAGAGAAAGACAGACAGACACAGAGAGACAGACAGAGATAGAGAGACAGAGAGACATGGATAGAGATAGAGACACACAGAGACAGACAGATGACAGAGACTGGGAGAGAGACAGACAGAAGCATAAATCCCTAACTAAAACTTAACATTTAATGATAGTTTTAAAAGGTAAAAAAACACAAATCATGTAAATAGCATGACTCTCTTCTGTGCATAGAGTCAAAATTTTGTGTTTGTAAATATGACGGTGCGGATTCCTTTAGCAGACATACACACATACATATGTGACGCCCTGACACTGCAGGTAGTCACACATAGGCCCCCGCATAACAACTTCCCTCACCTAAGTCACACAAAGCCAACCAGAAAACCCTAGTCACCTCCCCCAGGGAAAGACAGGCACACCAGTGGGCAGGACCAGACGGAAGGAAACGCCCACCTAAGGGTCTGGAGACCCCGGGGCAGGAAAAAGGAGTCAGTTGTTTTTAAGGAGAGTTGTGGAGTGAGGAGTAAGGAGTGGAGTCCAGGCCTCTGCTTTAGACCTGAGGCTGAACTGACAGGTTAGTTAACCCCGCTTAACTAACTTAAGACAACAAATGGGCTGCAATGCTGAGAACCTGCTTACCTACGTAACTGATGAGGGAGGATGTCGCACATCCATGGGAAGATGTTCAAGCTCTCCTGCAGTTCTTGGTGGTCCGTACAGTCCGACCACTTCGAATTCTGAAAGGCACTCTTACCCTTTCTACCCTGGAACGAAGCTTACGCAAATAAACATGCTTGACCCTGGAATTGTTGACTCCGGTCTTCCTTTCATACCCCACACCTCCATTCCCATTTCTTATTTAAAAGTAATTACACAGACACAAATTTATCTTTGGATAATTTTGGCCATAGCAGCCATTTTATTAACAAGAATACATAACCAATAAAATTTGCAATGTGGTAAGGTCCTTGAAGCTACCAAAACCCTGGTGATTCCCATAACCGAGCAATAAAAAACCTCAACTTGCTCCCAGCCGTTACCCACACTGACTCAGTAGCACCAAATGGTTAGGGTTAATCCTCCGTCAACCCCAACCACACCCCCAGGGGCCCCGACATACCCCGTCGGGGTTCCCCCCCAAAATCACTAGGGGACCATCAATTCTGCCAATGAGGGGATCCATACCCGGATGAATCCCCGAACCAATTTTAAACCAACTTCAAGGACCCACCAATAAACAACACCACAACGAAGGCACCTTGAAACCCTTCAAGTGCCTGAGACCCCCCGCAAGCAAAGGGCCCTCTCAATACCTCCCTGCAAGCCAAGAGCCCATAAGTCAGTTCCCACCGCATTAAGGTGTACCCCGTCAGCCAACCAAAATTCCTCTTCCGTCCTTTCCAACTCAACATGCCGTATTGCTATACCCCCGTTCCGACTAACAAACTTCGAGATCGCCCTATTAACCTTCGCCCGCGCCTTGTTCAACCTGTCAACTGACCGCGCTTTCTGCCAACTCTTTCTCGCTACTATCTCCGACCAGACTATCGTTAGACCTGGAAACGACACCCATAACCGTAACAAATCATGTTTGATGTCCGTTATCAAGATTCGAAAAGGACGCCCACCCAAATCATTCCCCCCGGCATGCAACACTAAGATGTCAGGAGGTCTGTCCAACCGGGCGTATCTATGCACCTCCTGCAACACCCTGTTCCACCCTAACCCCCGAACACCGAGCCATCGCACGAGAGCCAGGTCCTTCTCAAAACCTAGCTGTCTCCCGTTCCATCTCGCGTCCGCTCGTCGGGCTCCCCAATACACATAAGAGTGGCCAAGGATCCAGACCAGGGAAGGAAGGGGGGGTGCTTCTGCAATACAAAATGTACAGACGACACCATTTTATTGCCTCACCAAACCAAATTGACAAAAAACACACACTCTCACCCCCCCATTGCTACCCTAATACCCCCCCCTTTTCCCCTCAATTGCCAACAACCACCTGGGGACGTACATACGACTTAAAGCGCTGCGACTTCCACCTACCAATCTGCTTAACTGTCTCCTCCGGTAGGCCGCATATAGAGGCCTCCTTCGCTGCCCCAATCCGAAAGACTTCGGATCTAACCCCAACGACTTCAAACATGCCCTAAAAACACTCACAAATTGGTATCTCGATAAAAAGGACCCATCCTCGTGACATAATAAGGGGCCATCCACCTTCGGACGGATCTGTTGAAAATTCCTGAGACACTTGAACGGGCACATATCAGCAATGCGTGGGGACATCACACACCAGTCTGTGAGCCGGAAGATGCAAATGACGCTGAAAGCCGGCAAGGCCGGCTGAAGCAGTAGGTGACTTTCGAAAATGTGCAGACAGGCGGCGAACTTTTACCAGCAGATCAGACAGCTCTGGGTATGAGTTTAGAAACCGCTGAACCACGAGGTTGAGCACATGGGCCACGCATGGAACATGTGTCAGCTGGCCTCGCCTCAAAGCCGCCACCAGGTTCCGGCCATTGTCACACACAACCTTTCCTGGCTTTAGGTTCAGAGGTGTGAGCCAGTGATCTGCATGCTGTTTTAGAGCTGTCCACACCTCTTCTGCATTGTGGGGTTTGTCACCTATGCAGATTAGCTGCAGCACAGCCTGTTGCCGCTTCGCCGAGGCAGTGCTGCAGTGCTTCCAGCTTGGGACTGGTGTGGAGGGTAAAGTACTGATGGGGTGGGTGTCTGTGTGGCCCAATTTTTGGAAAAAAGGGAGACTCCGCTTGGAGTAACCCTTGCTTGCTGTGTTTTTAAAAGAAGCCAAGATGAACAGAGCTGGGATCAGGAAAGACTTTGCTACCTACCCCGGTGTCATCCTGGGGACGGTTAATTATGGCGTATTTTTGAATTTGCTTGATGCAAATCAAAACATCCTGTTTGCAACTAGGGCCCAAGTGCTGCCACTGATGGGGTGGGTGTCTGTGTGGCCCAATTTTTGGAAAAAAGGGAGACTCCGCTTGGAGTAACCCTTGCTTGCTGTGTTTTTAAAATAAGCCAAGATGAACAGAGCTGGGATCAGGAAAGACTTTGCTACCTACCCCGGTGTCATCCTGGGGACGGTTAAGAATAGCGTATTTTTGAATGTGCTTGATGCAAATGTAGCTGTGAAGTGTACAACTGGGGCACAACTGCTGCCACTGAAGGGGTGGGTGTGTGTGGGGCCCAATTTTTGGAAAAAAGGGAGACTCCTTTTGGAGTCACCTTGCGGTGTTTTACATGATTTTAGAATGGCGTGCCATGCCTATATCTGTGTGTCCTCCTCTTTTTCCTTGTCCAGCTGTTTTGTTTTCGCATGAGTATATGTCCTTGTCACTTTCCCATGTGTTTGTGTTGTGTTGTGAGTTGTTTGTCACCTTTTGGACACCTTTGAGGGTGTTTTCTAGGTGTTTTACTGTGTTTGTGATTGCCTGCCATTGTTTCCTATTGGCTCGAGTTCGGTTCGTCGAACGTTCGACGAGCCGAACTCGAACGGGAGCTCCGTTCGGCGAACCGACCTCGAGCCGAACCTGGACCGGTTCGCTCATCTCTACTCCTGGACATACCTACCCCGGTGTCATCCTGGGGACGGTTAAGAATAGCGTATTTTTGAATGTGCTTGATGCAAATGTAGCTGTGAAGTGTACAACTGGGGCACAACTGCTGCCACTGAAGGGGTGGGTGTGTGTGGGGCCCAATTTTTGGAAAAAAGGGAGACTCCGCTTGGAGTAACCCTTGCTTGCTGTGTTTTTAAAAGAAGCCAAGATGAACAGAGCTGGGATCAGGAAAGACTTTGCTACCTACCCCGGTGTCATCCTGGGGACGGTTAATTATGGCGTATTTTTGAATGTGCTTGATGCAAATCAAAACATCCTGTTTGCAACTAGGGCCCAAGTGCTGCCACTGATGGGGTGGGTGTCTGTGTGGCCCAATTTTTGGAAAAAAGGGAGACTCCGCTTGGAGTAACCCTTGCTTGCTGTGTTTTTAAAAGAAGCCAAGATGAACAGAGCTGGGATCAGGAAAGACTTTGCTACCTACCCCGGTGTCATCCTGGGGACGGTTAAGAATAGCGTATTTTTGAATGTGCTTGATGCAAATGTAGCTGTGAAGTGTACAACTGGGGCACAACTGCTGCCACTGAAGGGGTGGGTGTGTGTGGGGCCCAATTTTTGGAAAAAAGGGAGACTCCGCTTGGAGTAACCCTTGCTTGCTGTGTTTTTAAAAGAAGCCAAGATGAACAGAGCTGGGATCAGGAAAGACTTTGCTACCTACCCCGGTGTCATCCTGGGGACGGTTAATTATGGCGTATTTTTGAATGTGCTTGATGCAAATCAAAACATCCTGTTTGCAACTAGGGCCCAAGTGCTGCCACTGATGGGGTGGGTGTCTGTGTGGCCCAATTTTTGGAAAAAAGGGAGACTCCGCTTGGAGTAACCCTTGCTTGCTGTGTTTTTAAAAGAAGCCAAGATGAACAGAGCTGGGATCAGGAAAGACTTTGCTACCTACCCCGGTGTCATCCTGGGGACGGTTAATTATGGCGTATTTTTGAATGTGCTTGATGCAAATCAAAACATCCTGTTTGCAACTAGGGCCCAAGTGCTGCCACTGATGGGGTGGGTGTCTGTGTGGCCCAATTTTTGGAAAAAAGGGAGACTCCGCTTGGAGTAACCCTTGCTTGCTGTGTTTTTAAAAGAAGCCAAGATGAACAGAGCTGGGATCAGGAAAGACTTTGCTACCTACCCCGGTGTCATCCTGGGGACGGTTAAGAATAGCGTATTTTTGAATGTGCTTGATGCAAATGTAGCTGTGAAGTGTACAACTGGGGCACAACTGCTGCCACTGAAGGGGTGGGTGTGTGTGGGGCCCAATTTTTGGAAAAAAGGGAGACTCCGCTTGGAGTAACCCTTGCTTGCTGTGTTTTTAAAAGAAGCCAAGATGAACAGAGCTGGGATCAGGAAAGACTTTGCTACCTACCCCGGTGTCATCCTGGGGACGGTTAATTATGGCGTATTTTTGAATGTGCTTGATGCAAATCAAAACATCCTGTTTGCAACTAGGGCCCAAGTGCTGCCACTGATGGGGTGGGTGTCTGTGTGGCCCAATTTTTGGAAAAAAGGGAGACTCCGCTTGGAGTAACCCTTGCTTGCTGTGTTTTTAAAAGAAGCCAAGATGAACAGAGCTGGGATCAGGAAAGACTTTGCTACCTACCCCGGTGTCATCCTGGGGACGGTTAATTATGGCGTATTTTTGAATGTGCTTGATGCAAATCAAAACATCCTGTTTGCAACTAGGGCCCAAGTGCTGCCACTGATGGGGTGGGTGTCTGTGTGGCCCAATTTTTGGAAAAAAGGGAGACTCCGCTTGGAGTAACCCTTGCTTGCTGTGTTTTTAAAAGAAGCCAAGATGAACAGAGCTGGGATCAGGAAAGACTTTGCTACCTACCCCGGTGTCATCCTGGGGACGGTTAATTATGGCGAATTTTGGAATGTGCTTGATGCAAATCAAAACATCCTGTTTGCAACTAGGGCCCAAGTGCTGCCACTGATGGGGTGGGTGTCTGTGTGGCCCAATTTTTGGAAAAAAGGGAGACTCCGCTTGGAGTAACCCTTGCTTGCTGTGTTTTTAAAAGAAGCCAAGATGAACAAGTCATGGGTCAGCAAAGACTTTATCTACCTACCCCGGTGTCATCCTGGGGACGGATAAGAATGGCGTATTTTTGAATGTGCTTGATGCAAATCAAAACATCCTGTTTGCAACTAGGGCCCAAGTGCTGCCACTGATGGGGTGGGTGTCTGTGTGGCCCAATTTTTGGAAAAAAGGGAGACTCCGCTTGGAGTAACCCTTGCTTGCTGTGTTTTTAAAAGAAGCCAAGATGAACAGAGCTGGGATCAGGAAAGACTTTGCTACCTACCCCGGTGTCATCCTGGGGACGGTTAATTATGGCGTATTTTTGAATGTGCTTGATGCAAATCAAAACATCCTGTTTGCAACTAGGGCCCAAGTGCTGCCACTGATGGGGTGGGTGTCTGTGTGGCCCAATTTTTGGAAAAAAGGGAGACTCCGCTTGGAGTAACCCTTGCTTGCTGTGTTTTTAAAAGAAGCCAAGATGAACAGAGCTGGGATCAGGAAAGACTTTGCTACCTACCCCGGTGTCATCCTGGGGACGGTTAATTATGGCGTATTTTTGAATGTGCTTGATGCAAATCAAAACATCCTGTTTGCAACTAGGGCCCAAGTGCTGCCACTGATGGGGTGGGTGTCTGTGTGGCCCAATTTTTGGAAAAAAGGGAGACTCCGCTTGGAGTAACCCTTGCTTGCTGTGTTTTTAAAAGAAGCCAAGATGAACAAGTCATGGTCAGCAAAAACTTTATCTACCTACCCCGGTGTCATCCTGGGGACGGATAAGAATGGCGTATTTTTGAATGTGCTTGAAGCCAAGATGAACAGAGCTGGGATCAGGAAAGACTTTGCTACCTACCCCGGTGTCATCCTGGGGACGGTTAAGAATAGCGTATTTTTGAATGTGCTTGATGCAAATGTAGCTGTGAAGTGTACAACTGGGGCACAACTGCTGCCACTGAATGGGTGGGTGTGTGTGGGGCCCAATTTTTGGAAAAAAGGGAGACTCCGCTTGGAGTCACCTTGCGGTGTTTTACATGATTTTAGAATGGCGTGCCATGCCTATATCTGTGTGTCCTCCTCTTTTTCCTTGTCCAGCTGTTTTGTTTTCGCATGAGTATATGTCCTTGTCACTTTCCCATGTGTTTGTGTTGTGTTGTGAGTTGTTTGTCACCTTTTGGACACCTTTGAGGGTGTTTTCTAGGTGTTTTACTGTGTTTGTGATTGCCTGCCATTGTTTCCTATTGGCTCGAGTTCGGTTCGTCGAACGTTCGACGAGCCGAACTCGAACGGGAGCTCCGTTCGGCGAACCGACCTCGAGCCGAACCGGGACCGGTTCGCTCATCTCTACTCCTGGACATAGCATTCGAATTACCAGGTCCCTGAAGGCTGAAATGCGTAGTGGCCGGAAATCATGAACAATTACAATGGGCGTATGTGCTGTAGATCCTGCGTCAGTTGTAGCTTGGAACTTTGTCTTTTCACGGATTTGCCCGTCTCTCATGGTGTTGGGCTATTTTCGGATCAAAATGGTGTGTCCCTCCTTGGCCCGTATCATGGGTTATTTCAGGGGCAAATTTAACTCTCTTAGCACTTTTCTCCTTAATTGTGGCCGTTGAATTGTTGGGTCAAGGTCTATCCAACCAGCATATTTGTTGTTTTTCAGACAATTTAGGGCTCGTGCATAGTAATAATAACACAGGTTTCCAAGGGTAAAAATTTTTGAAAGATGTGATTTTTTTCATACTTTTGATCATTGGACTCAGTAAAAATATTGAAAAAATATCATCACGTACAGTTTTTTCACAAACACTGATTCTATAGGTGTTAGGGCCAGGTGGACGGGCAGACCCAGGAGGTGGATCCACTGGGCCGAACACCTTAATGAAGGCAAGGGGTCCGGTAGCCGGAGCACTACGGGTAGCAGGACAGTCCGTGCAAAAGAGTGGAATGGAGAAGTCCCTGGGACCACGGAGTCACTGATGGTAGTCCGGGTGACGGAGCTCAGGTTCGGAGGCCGAGATGTCAGGCAGAGTCCGGAACCGATGGAGCGAGAGGACGGGTCACCACAGGGATCAGAGATGGTACGGACTGACGGGATGGCAGATAGTCAGCGTTCGGGGTTCGGGAATCGGCAGGACCGGATGGCGAGGCAGGAGCGGCTCTAGAAGAGAGATAGGTAAGTATATCACAGAGACACAAGGAGACCTGACTCCTAGCTTAGGAAACACGAAGAACAGGCCCCGCCCACTTGGACATTAAACCCCTTTATACCCTGTACCTGTGTGTTCAATTTCCTGTCAGTGGACGCTGGCCCTTTAAGAGAGGGTCAATGACCGCGCGCGCGCCCTAATGCGCATGCGCGAGGCCCGGGTGCCAGAAGCCAGGGCAGGGAGCGGTGTATAGGAAGCAGGGGAGCCGGCCTGGAGCAGGGCTGCCGACGGGCGCCGGGAGTGGGGACCGGGCCGCCTGGGGACCGCAGGTGGTGGAGGCTGGAGACCGTGGAGCGGGGGATGTCTGCCAGAGGAGCCGGGGAGCGAAGCAGGGAAGCCGGGGAGCGTGGCAGGTGAGCCGGGGGGCAGAGCAGGGGACCCGGAGAGCGTGACAATAGGTTTCCAAAAGGTTAGAATTCTGAAAAGATTCCCTCCATACTTTTCTGAAGATGGTGCTCTAGTGTATTCAAGCGATGTTCCTGTGCTGATGGAAAATGTAACATTAAGTACAATGTGAGCGAGTGGAGACACGTCATTGTTTCATCCAAAAAGTCTGAAAGCTGTGCTACTGCTCAATGGCAGTAAGTATTCTTCAGTGTGTGTAGGGCATGTGTCGCGGGCAGAGGGGCCACGCACGCTACGCTCGGGTTCGGGGACTTCTGCTGCTGCTGCTGCTCGGTGGCTCGAGCGGAGGGCCAGATCCGGGGACTCGAGCAGCGCTCCTCGCCCACGAGTGAAAAGGGGGTGGTTTGTTTGGGGAGATAGTTAGTGACGTCACCCACAGGTCGTGGTGATAATGGGCACCACCACTGCTGGTGACGGGGATCCCGGGAGCGATGGCAGGGAGCAGCTAGGATGTTGGTTCCCCCTCCGTGGGTAGGGGTTGGTGATCCCGGGGCCCGGTGGCGGTACGGGGAGGCTGGATGGCTGGGGTGTACGTACCGAGGGAGCCCGTTTGCCCGCAGGCGCTGGCCCTTGGATCTCTAGCCTATGGCGGTGGCTTTTTATCCTCACGGTGTGGACGGTTGCCTTCTGTCGGGTCTTGGGTGTTAGGGAACCCCTGGGATTCCGGTCACTCTCGGATTTGACCATTGTCGGCGGCTCCTAGCCTGGTCAGGGTCCAATGGCCCTGCCTTTGTGCTTGGTACAGATCCGCTCACCGGTTCAGTTCCCTTCGGGTCACCGCCCGTCCCCGGTCCTACGGTTCAGCTGACTTGTACCACCTCCTGCAGACGGCCACCACCGTCTGCCGACCTTGCTGACAGTGCCTGGGCTCCTACCCAGACACTAACAGTTTCTGTCCTCTCACTTTCCACTACAAAACTAAACTAACTGCTTTTTCCCGCCTCCAGGCCTGTGAACTCCTCGGTGGGTGGGGCCAACCGCCTGGCTCCGCCCCACCTGGTGTGGACATAAGACCCTGGAGGAGGCAACAAGGATTTTGTGTGACTGATGTAGACTATCCAGGGGAGGGGGTGTGTGTGATTTTGTGTTTGTGACTACCTGGCTAGTCCAGGGCGTCACACATGCTATGCACTTGGAAGAAAGCTGTGAGAATTTAGACTTTATTCTCAAGAAACTTAACTACAAGGAGCATGGATGGTCAATATGTGGTGGTCTAAAAATGTTCTCATTGCTTCTTGGGCAGCAAGGAGGATATATTAAATACCCATGCTGTTCTGCCTCATGGCAGCCTGCTAATAGTCATTCATTAAAATTTCTGTTACAACCCCTAGAGGTCATTGTTATTCTTTTGAATTGCTGAGTTTCCCTTTAAGCTAAATGTATTCTGGGTAAGGAATGCCTCCCTGAGCTGAGAAGAAGCCTGCAGCCATTTTCTCTTTGGATTTGTCAGGAAAGGACATGCCGACTTACCTCTCTGTACATTCACCCCTGCCTAGTGTAATCCGGTGAGCAAAGCAAATTACATGTGTTAGTGATAGAATCCTAGATGGAAGAGTGTAGTAAATGCATTGTACATTGTACTTCTACACCTTTAGTGTCATCCCTGTCTTGTTTGTCTAGATAAGATTTCTATGTATTGCAGATGCAGTGACCTTTCACCTACATTCTCGTAAGAACTGCATCTCATGTACTGTTATGCTATGTTAACTCTGTATTAACACTGTACTGACTGTAATCATTTTCTTGTTATAGTTTTTACCCGTATAAAACAGTATCTTGGATATACCGTATTCTGTCTTCAACTGCATCTTGGATATTCCTATATTCACTGTATATTCCATGTATACTGCAATCAAGTTCACGTTACCAGCTAATAAATCAAGGCTATTGAACTCCACAGTCTGTTTATTTGAAATGTGAACTAGGGTTTAGCTGTATGCTAGAGATTCACAGCATTACGTAAAAGAAGGCAGAACACATGCTTTTTGTGTGAATTGGAAAGCCAGGTTAGGACTCTTCACTGGAGCAAAAAAAATTGGCCAACAAGAACATCTTTGTAACCGGGACTCAAGAACATTGTTGCATAAAGCTTAGTTGATCCCACCTAAAGTTCTCTTGCCACCACTCCACTGTAAGCTTGGACTGATGAAGCTGTTTGTGAAAGCGCTACTGAAAGAAGGAGAGATGTTTAAGTACCTGTGTACCAAGTTTCAGGGACTGTCAGAATCAAGTCTGAAGGAAGGTGTGATGCCCTGGCAAAACCAGGTAGTTACAGATAGGCCCCCGCACAACACCTTTCCTCACTTAGGAAACACACAGCCGACCTGAAACCCTAGTCACCTAGGACCCTGAAGCCAGGACCGAAAACAGCGGCCTAGCTAATTAAATGATTGAGGGCAGGATTATAGGTCCTATCCCACCTAAAGTCCCTCAAAGAAGACAACAGCCCACTGATAGGGATAAGGCCACCGCCAGGGCCCTTAGATCCCACGGGCCAGCGCCTGCGGGCACGGCTCCTTAGGCCATATCCAGCCGGGAGCGGACTCCTGAGTTCCAGACCAGGCAGTCCACCATACACAAAAACAAGTGCAGAGTAAAGGACAGCGACCACCAGCCTGGGTGGGGGACCTGAATGCAACCGGCCGGGGCGGCAGGCCACCAGCACCTTTGGTTTACCGAAAGACTCGTGTGATTCATTTACTGTGAGTAACCAAACATCCCCCTGCTTGCTCAGGCGCGCCGGCCCTTGCCATCACCATACCCTGCACAAAGACACTGGGCCCCGGGGCAATCATCCCTACACACGGAGGGGTTAACATCCAGCTGCCACTACATCTCTCCCGGGTATCCCATAACGGCAGCGGTGGTGTCCCACCTCACCACACACCGTTGGTGGCGTCACAAACTTAATACGGCCTAGCCCATACATCTACATTCCTCCTTTTATTCGACATGTCCGCGAGACCCCCGGGTCGAGCCACTCTCTTAGAAGGTCTGGATCCGACCAACGGCGGCTGCTGGCACAGGGGCAGCACAAAAGCATTTTTGTGGGTTCGGATATTCAGAAACCCATGAATGAAGGATGACGTGTTTTAAACAATAATGAAAACTGTTGAAAAAAGGGCTTGGGACTCTTTGAAAGAAGCAATAAATACGTTTCTAGGTAACAACAAAGAATCAAAATTTAAGTCCATCGTGGAGAACATGCTGAAACGTTTCAAAGCCTTGGGTTGTCTAATGAATTTGAAGTTACATTTTTTACATTCCTATTTGGACTACTTGTCTGAAAACCTTGGTGCTGGTGGGAAGAACAAGAAGGTTTTCATCGGAATATCAAGGAGATGGAACGACGATACCAAAGTAAATGAAACGTGAACATGATTGCCGGATGCTTCACAGAGAAGATCCACAGGCCTTCTATAAGAGAAAAGGGGGATCTAGAGAAAAGGAAAAAGTGCAAGAATAAATTTCTAATAAAGTTGCAGAATGACTGTACAATAAATAAATGTATTTTATATATAAAATTGTGAATATTTTTGGTTACAATAAGTATTTTTCTTGTTCATGTCACTTGTATGTAACTTCACACATGGATTGTACAAAATCAATATTTGATGGTTAAAAAAAAATATTTATTTTTTTTTTTAAATCAGGACATTAGAAAACATAATAATCAGTCACTGGATTTGAAGTTTCATAAACCAAAATTTTACATAGCTGTGTAATTTGTCGGGCACCCACCGACAATAGAATAGCGCCAGATTTAGGAAGCTGGCTGAGGTCTGCAAAGTCTGTAGCCAGGTGACAAAATTGTCCAACCTGGGTTTCTTCCTTAAGTAGTCTCTGGTATGATGATATGGTATAATCCTGGCAGCCGGAGTCGAAATCCCTAGATTGCGGTTATGATCTCCAATCGGAATTGGAGCCCCTAGATTGAAGCCATGTAGCCAAGTGATCCTCTAGTTGAAGCCAAAGTCCCTAGACCGAGTCCACAAGGCATCCTGGTTCTGATCCCCTAGCCAGCTCCTAAGAGCTTAGACTAGATCATGCAACATCCATCAACAACCTGGTGACTCCAAGAAGTCCCCTTTTATAGCCATAACCTTCCCTTAGGATATACTGTGCCCTTATCAGATTGGTTGTACAAGGTTGCTTCTCTTATTGGATGGATTTCAAGCTGCATGGATAATGTTCATTTAAATGATGTGGATAGAAAGACTGAAGATATCTACATGTAGTCTGAAATCCATCATGAATCAATACTATTTTACACAGTCATAAGCAGCCCATGGGCATTCACCTGCATTCAAACCAATAACAGCTCATAGACCAGACAATCCATCTACCACTGGACCAAAGACAGGAAGTTAAATCCACTGCCTGCGGTAACCAACTTAATCCTATAGGCTACTCACACAACAAACCCAACAGAAAGGAAAAAAACATGGCTTCGATTATCCATCCAATGAAAACGCATAACCATTGTGAGCCATTGGACAATGCAATTGGACACTTGGTGACATGGTGCACGGCCCAATGAATCAAGTCTTTACTTCATATTCACGGTTTAAGCCCTTGGGTTCTAATATGCCCAGAGTACATATCCAGAAAGATTCTCTTTCTTTGAGCTAAACACAAGTCAACAATACATTGTAAGCAGATTCTATTACCAGTCCCACACCATTTTGTGACGCATAATCACACAGTGATCCAATTAAGATTCCAAGTCATCGAACATGTCCAAGCCATACGCAGAGGAGGCAATAGAATTAGGAAGCTCAAAGAAAGGGAATCTTTCTGGATATATACTCTGGGCACATTGGAACCCAAAGGCTTAAACCATGAATATGAAGTACAGACTTGATTCATTGGGCCATGCATGGACATAATGGACATAATTCTAATAGGCAGGACAGGTAATAAGGAGCACAAGTTATATGCTAAAATGTGTTGTGTGACAAGACAGACACAGGAAAGGACATGATAACAGGTGTAGGGACCAACAAGGTGAGACAAGGGGTATCAGGATAGGGTCAAGTAGGTATGAATGTAGTAATGGGGCAGGCATAGAGAATTGTATGTGAATGTGAATTACAATAAATCACTAAGGAAAGGAATATGTGAGTGTGTGCCTAATGTAAACTAATATTGTACTGGCAAAATTATAGATGGAAAGGGAGAAGGGGAGGGGGGAGAGAGGAGGCTGTAATTGACTACAAGGGTATGAGTTATGAGTGATCATAGGGATAGTGTTACATAAGTGGAAATACCTATGGAGGACCGGATGTGTAAGCGCATACCTTATACAAACCTATAGAGTGCTGATGGGTGAGAGTGTGATGTTAGATATAAGACATCCTATAGTGAATAGTGAGCCGTAATCAAGTGCAACAGGGATATTTCACGTGACTATGGGAACCTGGAAGGTAAAGAAAGGGGAGAAAAAACTGTTAGACAAGGTAATCAGACATAATGTAACCAGTTGATCAGACATGATCACCTGGTTTGAGACCCCCTGCCTTACACTATATAGATATCATGTTCATTCCCCATCTATCTTGCTCAGGAGAGCATCTCCCTCCCCCGGCACCAAGAGCAGCTCATACTGAATTGTTACATTGACTAGTAACACTGCACACAGAAATGCACCTTAATATTCCACTGTTAACCCTTTCCTCCCAGCAGTAACACACAACTCCTCACCTTGATATCATGGTGATTTATGGTCAGAATGACTTCAATGCGATCAGTGATTTCTATTCTAGCTCTGCTCACATAGATTTTATATCCACACTCAACTATAGGCCGTTCTTCATATTTTGGGGGCTTTTAGTCAGATATACTAGTTTGTGCCTGTATAGTATTGGTGTAGATGGGAGTGTAGGGCATGGGTTACATGGCACTGTGGTGGAATACTGATGGGAGGTATTGGTGCTGTGTTTGATGCTTCTACTGGGTATTTTCCTACAAATACTGGAACAGCTCACTGCTTAGAATGATCCTTCCCAGCTCTATAATATATTATATATACCCCACAATGCAGGCTCACACACACATTTGTCTCAAGTGTGTTGTAGGGACACAGATACAGTCTTGGTCATGTGACTAAAGGCTACTTTACACACTGCGATATCGGTCCCGATATCGCTAGTGTGGGTACCTGCCCCCATCTGTTGCGCGACACGGGCAAATCGTTGCCCATGCCGCACAACACTGACCAGACCCGTCACACATACTTACCTGCCCGGCGACGTCGCTGTGTCCGGCGAACCGCCTCCTTTCTAAGGGGGCGGTCCGTGCGGCGTCACAGCGACGTCACTGAGCGACGGCCCAATAGCAGCGGAGGGGCGGAGATGAGTGGCCGGAACATCCCGCCCACCTCCTTCCTTCCTCATAGCGGCTGGGAGGCAGGTAAGGAGAGGTTCCTCGTTTCTGCGGTGTCACACGGAGCGATGTGTGCTACCGCAGGAGCGACGAACTACATCGTTACTGCTGCAGTAACGATAATCGAGAATGGAGACCCATGTCACCGATGAGCGATTTTGCACGTTTTTGCAACGATGCAAAATCGCTCATCGGTATCACACGCAGCAACATCGCTAATGCGGCCGGATGTGCGTCACAAATTCCGTGACCCCAACGACTCCGCATTAGCGATGTCGCAGCGTGTAAAGCCCCCTTTAGTGGGAGTGGTGTACAGGGTCTTAGCAGTAAAGAGTATTCCATATTTCTGCCAGATACCCACAGAGATATTGAAATCTGAAAAAAGAGACTTCTGCTCATTGAAGGTAAGAACTACTCACATAGCGTTCAACTCCACAGCAAACGAGTGCTCTAGCACTGGCATCTCAGCAGGGATATTCCCCTACTACACATGTGTGTCTAGGTCACTGTGACAGTTTACAGGACATAACTCAGGGCACCTAGACAGAAGGCAGAGGGACTACTTTCTATTTCTGGTGTAGAGCATATATATATATTTATACTATTACATGGGACACATGTACCTTGTATTACCATTATTCGCTGTATATGAACCCCTTTTCTCCGGGCATTATTTGTCTATAGCATTTTTCACGAACCTGAGGCAACTGAGAACCCTTCAGTGAAGGAATTCCACTAACCCTCACAATACCTACCAGGGGCCTCCCTGCAGTAACTCAGGTAGTTGTACCCATTCTCTTTCCGCATTCTATGTGTTCTTCTTCTTTCTTCTTTTTTTTCTTTTTTCTTCTTTTTATTTCTATCATGTAGTTCAGGGGTTTATAGATATATGTCCTGCATCTCATATTTCCTTTAGTGGTGCTTCTTACCCATTCTCATATCATTTACCCTAGTATTTCATGATCCTGAGGCGACTGAGAACCCTTTAATAAAGGAATCCTTTTTCACCTGAATTGTCAAGTGATACTTACCAGTGACTATCACGTAATGTTACAGGTAGTTCCATTTTCTTCCTCTTCTTTCTCTCCTTTCTTCTTTGTCACACGGTCCATTGTGTTATAGCCCACGTGTCATGATAACACTTGTACCATCTTTTCATTTAGATTCCACCTACAATTATTTACCGATTCCAGTTCTGGAATAGGCTTTCATCATCTACTCACTAGAATTCTCAAGTTCATAAGGTACTGAGACATATACATGTTCACACCATTATAAAGAACAAAGTATAAACATTGAGGTTTTTCTCACACCCATGTTCCTGTGTTCTTTGATATGATATGTGTTCATTTCCTTCACTATATAGGATTGCAAGTTTTCCATTTGTACCTTAATGGCAATGACGCTATACAATTGAACACATATCATCCTGTTATCCATATAGGTGTGTATTTACCTGCTTGACTATTTTTGGTTGTTTGATCCAGAATGTTTCTCCAGATAGGTCATGTGGAAATTTTCTTTCCTCAGTACAAATGTTTTCACTATGGCTTTGGAAAATTTTTTTGTATGTGCATCATGGTCATTTGACCCATTGTACTCTCAAGTAGCAATATATTGTACTGTTATGTTGTACTATGTACTAATTACGTGTTTATATGGTTTTGTAACCCTTTATGATCTTAGATAACTTTATCCTTGATAAAGACCTAAAAACAAGCTCGAAACGTTGGATGAATTATCCTTTTGCACAAATAAAGAATTTTCAGCATTCTAAGAGTTCTTTTCTTACGTTATTGATCACTATAGTGTGCCAGAGCTATTTCTATTGAATTGACTCTTATTTTTTCTGAGCACCTGCTATATACACAGTGAGCCAGACATATTCAATTTTCATTCAGAAGGCAGAGGGAAGCCTTAGCAGCTGAGCCTATATCTTGGCTTGTGAGCATTAGAACAGGCCGGCGATTACAGGGTAACATGAAAAATGTCCAGCTTGCATTATGACTAGAACATGACAATATCCTTTTAAGTACTAACCTATGATGCGTTCCTAAGTAGTTGATGTTATATGTTCTACATTTCATTTTCTGCATACTTTACAAGTAGTAGAATTTGCTTTGATATAGGCAACTGGATTTTCACAATGAAAAGGCAAAGGATAACGCCCGAAAAAGACGCCATACATTATGTCAGTGCCATCACTGACAAACCTGGATTGACCATGAAATACATCAATCCCCTTAAAGGTGAGTTAAAACAAGTTTTAACTAAATTGCCTTAATATTGTCATGCATTAGAATGACTGTCTTAGGTAATGATAAATATTTTCTACAGGAAGAGGAGTGTTTGCTGAAACTGAAATCGAAAAAGGGAGTTTTGTTGCAGAATATCGAGGTGAGCTCACGTATGCACTTACGATGGTAGACAACTACTCGAGATTTATGGTTGTGGTACAAGTCAAAGATCTAATGGCCCATACTGCAGCGAAGGTCTTCCAAGCACACTTATGCAGACCTCATGGCTACTCAGAGAGAGTCCTCACAGATCAAGGCACTGCCTTTGAAGCGGAAATCTTCAAGTGATTTATAGAGGGTTAACAATACGTTGGGATCACCGGATCTAATCTCCCTTTTTATACACCCTAAAATCTTGTTTGCTTTAGAATAAACAATAACATCATAAAGGTATAAGATGACGCCATTATTAGCGTCACCATACCGCTACTCTGCCTTCTAAAACGGTCTCTGCTCAAAACCAAACATGATGCATTGCAGGCGGAGCGCGATGAGTTGCAGCAAGAAACAGTAGTGGGTGTGGGTGATAACACACAGCCCAGCCTCGTCTCATCACAACGTGCAGTGGAGGACTATGACGAGGAGGAGGAAAAAGACATGGAGCAAATCTCCGGCCAAATTGAGGATATGACATGCACACCAGTCATATCCTCGGTTCAGCGTGGCTGGCCAGAGGACAGGGTAGATGAGGAGGAGGAGGAGGAGGAGGAGGACAGCATGTTCAGTCAACGTGTTGGTCAGGCTACTGAAGTCCTGGCTGTTAAGAGTCTGGCGCACATGGCTGACTTTATGGTAAGCTGCCTGTCTCGTGACCCTCGCTTTAAGAACATCTTGGCCGACAATCATTACTGGTTGGTAACACTGTTAGACCCACGCTACAAGGAGAACTTTATGTCTCTTATTCCCGAGGCGGAGAGGTCAACCAAAATGCAGCAGTTCCGGAAGGCCATAGTCACGGAAGTAGGCAAAGCATTCCCCTCACAAAACGCTAGCGGCATAGGTCAGGAATCAGTGGACAACCAAGGCGTACAGCCGAGAGAGGCACAAGTCCAATCCGCCAGAGGTAGGGGAACAGTCTTTAAGATGTGGGACAGTTTTCTCAGCCCCTCACGTACCACAGCCCCTGAGGTGCGGGGTAGTGCCACAAGAAATCCTAAGTTTGCCCAGATGCTCAAGGAGTACCTTGCAGATCGAACAACTGTACTCCGACATTCCTCTGTGCCTTACAATTATTGGGTATCCAAGGTGGACACGTGGCATGAATTGGCTCTCTACGCCTTGGAAGTCCTGGCCTGCCCTGCCGCTAGCGTTTTGTCAGAGCGTGTTTTTAGTGCCGCAGGTGGAATCATTACAGATAAACGCACCCGCCTGTCAACTGAAAATGCTGACAGGCTGACTCTGATCAAGATGAACAAGGGTTGGATTGGGCCAGACTTCACCACACCACCAGCAAATGAGAGCGGAATTTAAAGTTTGTAACGGGAATTTGCCATGTACCTCCAGTCACCCATGGGTACACACTTCTGGACTTTGGATAATCGCTGGACTGCTCCTCCTTCTCCTCATGCGCCACCATGATGACCGTTACAAGAGTTAGGCCTTTGTTTCAGGTATACCCCCAGTGGTAAATTTTTTCGCCCATTCTTTGCAGAATGGACATTACAACGACAGGAGACCCGCTCCTTTGCAATGGGAACAATGTTTTGAGGCCCTCATGCACGTCTCTATGCAGGGACAACGTGGAGCCTCCCAATTTTTGGCTGCCCTGCCAAAGGGCTATACTATAATACACCCACTAATAAAGGAATCCTTTTTCACTTGAATTGTCAAGTGATACTTACCAGTGACTATCACGTAATGTTACAGGTAGTTGCATTTTCTTCCTCTCCTTTCTCTCCTTTCTTCTTTGTCACACGGTCCATTGTGTTATAGCCCACGTGTCATGATAACACTTGTACCATCTTTTCATTTAGATTCCACCTACAATTATTTACTGATTCCAGTTCTGAAATAGGCTTTCATGATCTACTCACTAGAATTCTCAAGTGCATAAGGTACTGAGACATATACATGTTCACACCATTATAAAGAACAAAGTATAAACATTGAGGTTTTTCTCACACCCATGTTCCTGTGTTCTTTGATATGATATGTGTTCATTTCCTTCACTATATAGGATTGCAAGTTTTCCATTTGTACCTTAATGGCAATGACGCTATACAATTGAACACATATCATCCTGTTATCCATATAGGTGTGTATTTACCTGCTTGACTATTTTTGGTTGTTTGATCCAGAATGTTTCTCCAGATAGGTCATGTGGAAATTTTCTTTCCTCAGTACAAATGTTTTCACTATGGCTTTGGAAAAATTTTTTGTATGTGCATCATGGTCATTTGACCCATTGTACTCTCAAGTAGCAATATATTGTACTGTTATGTTGTACTATGTACTAATTACGTGTTTATATGGTTTTGTAACCCTTTATGATCTTAGATAACTTTATCCTTGATAAAGACCTAAAAACAAGGTCGAAACGTTGGATGAATTATCCTTTTGCACAAATAAAGAATTTTCAGCATTCCAAGAGTTCTTTTCTTACGTTATTGATCACTATAGTGTGCCAGAGCTATTTTTATTGAATTGACTCTTATTTTTTCTGAGCACCTGCTATATACACAGTGACCCAGACATATTCAAGTTTCATTCAGAAGGCAGAGGGAAGCCTTAGCAGCTGAGCCTATATCTTAGCTTGTGAGCATTAGAACAGGCCGGCGATTACAGGGTAACATGAAAAATGTCCAGCTTGCATTATGACTAGAACATGACAATATCCTTTTAAGTACTAACCTATGATGCGTTCCTAAGCAGTTGATGTTATATGTTCTACATTTCATTTTCTGCATACTTTACAAGTAGTAGAATTTGCTTTGATATAGGCAACTGGATTTTCACAATGAAAAGGCAAAGGATAACGCCCGAAAAAGACGCCATACATTATGTCAGTGCCATCACTGACAAACCTGGATTGACCATGAAATACATCAATCCCCTTAAAGGTGAGTTAAAACAAGTTTTAACTAAATTGCCTTAATATTGTCATGCATTAGAATGACTGTCTTAGGTAATGATAAATATTTTCTACAGGAAGAGGAGTGTTTGCTGAAACTGAAATCGAAAAAGGGAGTTTTGTTGCAGAATATCGAGGCGAGCTCACGTATGCACTTACGATGGTAGACAACTACTCGAGATTTATGGTTGTGGTACAAGTCAAAGATCTAATGGCCCATACTGCAGCGAAGGTCTTCCAAGCACACTTATGCAGACCTCATGGCTACTCAGAGAGAGTCCTCACAGATCAAGGCACAGCCTTTGAAGCGGAAATCTTCAAGGACTTCTGCAGCTTTTACCGATGCAGGAAGATGCGCACTACACCCTACCATGCTCAAACCAATGGTTATCAACCTGCTCAGGACTTTACCCCATATTCCAGATGTGGCCTTACAAGTGATTTATAGAGGGGTAACAATACGTTGGGATCACCGGATCTAATCTCCCTTTTTATACACCCTAAAATCTTGTTTGCTTTAGAATAAACAATAACATCATAAAGGTATAGCAGTACCGTTTCAAAGTTTCGGTGTCCCAAGCAGCATTCCATCAGCCTCTGGAAGGTTCCTGGCAAATTGCACAGCTCGAAGGGCATGCTTTTGAACTCGCAGAGACCCATCGGGGTGGCAAAGGCGGTCTTCTCCCGGTCTGCCTCAGCAACGGACACTTGCCAATAGCGACTAGTGAGATCAAGGGTAGAAAAATAATTTGCAGTTCTCAATGCAGCTAGCTATTCCTCTATACAGGGGAGTGGTGCTGTCCTTCTTCTTTAACAGGACCAACGGAGCTGCCCAGAGGCTACAACTGTCACGGATAACCCCAGCCTCCTTCATGTTGCTCAACATGTCCTTGGTACACTGGTAATGTGCAGGTAGTTTTGGCTTATATCTCTCTTTGATGGGTGGGTGTGCACTTGTGGGGATGTAGTGTTTGACCCCTTTTATTCTTCAAAAGTCTAGCGGATGTTTGCTGAAGACTTGCTCGTATTCTTGCACTAGCCTGTAGACCCCCTTCTTGTGATGTGAAGGTGTGGAGTCAGTGCCTACGTGTAATTCCTTACACCACTCCTATGGCTGACTTGGTGAGCTGTCACTGAATGGGTGGGCTGAAGCAATGGTGGATGCTGCTGTTTGGATAGCATGTGTATCTACTGAGAACAGCTTATCAATGGTGGCAAATCGGAGCAGCTTAATCTCTTGCTCTCCGCAGTTCAACACTCTCATGGGCACTCTTCCCTTCCATACTAATGAATAAAACTATGATGTAAATGTAAATAGCATATAGATACCCCACAAATGCAGATAAAAGTAGGTTATGGGAAAAGGGGGAAGAGAGAAACAGGAAAATAGTGGAATAAAGTATACCTTCCAGGTGGGAGAGGAAATGGCAGCACAGCCAATGGAGGTGAAGCAAGGGGAGCCTGCAACTAAAGAGTTGAGAGCGTTATCACATGGTGACTGAGCCTGATTGTAACGGGAGCATAGAGGTGCCGATCCTGTCTTACCTGCGTTGGTGTAGAAGTGGGTGTCCTGTGGTGGAGTCAGCTATGTGCAGTGGTGGCCGTGGGTTCTTTTATGTGCGACCGTAGTAATAGCTGCGCCCACTTCCTGTATGGGAGTGGAATGCAGTGAGGGTAATGGAACGCACGCCTGCGCATTTGTGTTTAACGTCGCGCATGTGCAGAACGGAGAAAAGGCTGCGCTCACTTCCTAATGAAAGGGAGTGAGACGCATCTGGGAAGGGAAGGGAAAAGATTAGGGTTTGGGGATGATGAAAGGGCTTTCTACGGGCAAGGATGGCAAAGGGTGGCAGTGACGGAAAGTCAGGCAGCCTGTCCTGTCCTGTCCTGTCCGTCCGTCTTTTTGTATCATGAATTGGAAAGACTGCAAGGGGGAGGGGAGGTGCTTGTGTCCAAAAGGAGGAGTTATTCAGATTCATTGCAGTGGGCGGCGGCTGCAAAAAGCACCATTCTTCTTGTTTTTGCTCTGCAAAACAGCCTTTTCAAGGGTTGGCTTGGGTGACAAAATGTCTTCTGTAGGCGTGGGTTTGTCTCCCTCTCCCTAAGATGTGTCCGGTATAGGCCAGGGTGCCACTCAAGGCCGTAACCAATTCGGGTTATAGCTTCTCGGCCTTTTGGCTAAGATCAAGTGTAGTTTCGGAGGACGCTACCTTGGTCGGTACTGGAAGGTGCCTGGGATTGCACGTCTGCCGGCCTTGAGGAAGTGTGTGCGCCTTCTGGTGACACATAGCCCTCTTGTGCCTGGACGGTTCCCAGGCAACGGGAGGCGATCACCTTTGTTATTTTGAAGTCCTACTGATAAACAGAAAAAAAAAAAAATTAAATCTGTTCTTATCAGTTTAATATCTGATACGTCCCCTCTCTGGGGACCATATATTAAATGGATTTTTAGAACAAGGAGATGGAAAAAATCTTGCTCTGTCCACTCCACGCATTGACCTGGTATTGCAGTACCTCCAGGACCGGTGCACCCCTTCTTAACCCAGTTTCCAAAAGCAGAACTCAATTCACCTGATTCAAATGAGCCCCATTAGTGAATTGAAAGAAAGCAAAAACTTTATATGCACCTCAATTTGGCCAATTCACTTTTCACACTTTCACCCTTTTTTTTATCTTTCACACCTTTTACTTGCTTTATTGATGCAAAAAGCTGTGCCAAATAGCAAACTCATCTCCACTCAACTTGACCAACTCTGCTATGTCCCGTGCAGTATCTTATTCTCAGTCTTATCTAGATCATTTGCAATTGAATAGAATAGATCCCTTTTGGCTGCTTATGACTGTGTAAAATATGTAGTTTTACTGGGCTGGGATGAGAGAATCCATTGAAGCATGGTGTAGGGATTGTGGTTCCTGTGTGCTAAGAAGAGAGGCTGGCACCAGCCAGAAAGCCCCATTGCAGACAATAATCACTTAATAACTTTTTCAACTTGTCATCATATGGGAGGCCTTCCATTCCTTGTAGTAGTCTAGTTGCCCACCTTTGAACTGACTCTAACTTCTGAATGTCCTTTTTAAAATGTGGAGCCCAAAACTGGTTCCCATATTCCAGATGTAGCCTTACAAGTGATTTATAGAGGTGTAACAATACGTTGGGATCACGGGATCTAATCTCCCTTTTTATACACCCTAAAATCTTGTCCCAAGCAGCATTCCATCAGCCTCTGGAAGGTTCCTGGCGCATTGCACAGCTCGAAGGGCATGCTTTTGAACTCGCAGAGACCCATAGGGGTGGCGAAGGCGGTCTTCTCCCGGTCTGCCTCAGCAACGGACACTTGCCAATAGTGACTAGTGAGATCAAGGGTAGAAAAATAATTTGCAGTTCTCAATGCAGCTAGCAATTCCTCAATACGGGGAGTGGTGCCGTCCTTCTTTTTTAACAGGATCAACAGAGCTGCCCAAAGGCTACAACTGTCACGGATAACCCCAGCCGCCTTCATGTTGCTCAACATGTCCTTGGTACACTGGCAATGTGAAGGTGGTATTGGCTTATAGCTCTCTTTGATGGGTGGGTGTGCACCTGTGGGGATGTGGTGTTGGACCCCTTTTATTCCCCCAAAATCTAGCGGGCTTCCCACCGGTAACCCGCTCCCCAGCTTGGATGGATGCTGAGGGAGCCCCTTTTGCCCGCAGGCTCTGGCCCTGGGAACTGTAGCCTTGGCGGTGACTGTGCTTCCCTCTACGGTGTGAGCTGTTGCCTTCAATCGGGTCTTGACTGCTGGAAACCCTGGAGGTTCCTGTCGCTAACGGATTTGACCGGTTTTACGGCGACTCCTAGCCTGGTCGGGGTCCGTAGGCCCTGCCGGATGGTGCTGGCTTCTCTTCACTCCCCGATCTGGTACCGGCGGGCCACCGCCCATCCCCGGTCCGTACGGTTCACTCCAATCAGCCTCTCCTGCAGAAGGTCACCACCGTCTGCCAACCTTGCTGAGTGCCCGGGCCACACACCCGGACACGGTCAGTCTCCTCTCCTCTTCACTTCTCTAACTCCAAAACTGATCTCTAATCTGACTCCTTTTCCCGCCTCCAGGACTGTGAACTCCTCGGTGGGTGGGATCAACCGCCTGGCCCACCCCCTGGTGTGGACATCAGCCCCTGGAGGAAGGCAACTAGGATTTGTGTTTAGCTTCGGTGTGCCTAGCCGGAGTGTAGAGTGTGTTGGTGTAGTACCTGTGACGACCTGGCTTGTCCAGGGCGCCACATTCCCCTATAGTAAAATGCAGACCGTCCGCGGGCTGCCCGTCCATCACCGGTTTTATTTTCACAACTGAAAAAGAATAAAACGGTAAAACATGTAAAAGCATCATAAACATTTTACAACGGTACAGCTTCCGCTCTTCTCCCACCCAAACAACCTGGCCCTGATGCTGCCCCTAAGAAGCGGGCAGCACCCCTTGACCCCAGTCCAGCACCAAGTTGCCCGAGCGGGTTCTGTCTCTTTCAGGGGGCCCACGTCCAAGGGGACCCCTGAAACCCCCGGAGGATCGCCACCGGTTACGGTAGTGGCGGGCCTAGGCCATCCCTTTCCTCCAGGCCCATCCTCCCAAATCAGCCTCTCCGGAGGCGGTAACGGTGTCAAGCCAACAAACATTTTTATTTACATTGCACTAAGTTTGTGGTTGCCCTGCAAGTTCTCGGGCTTGTCCGTAAGCAGTTCCTTACGCAATGGTTGCACAGTCCCTACGGGGACAACAGTTGCCGGCAACGGCCGGTTTAATCACGGTTCAATCAGGTAAACTTCTTTGGTTGATCATCTTTACTTATCATTTAAAACTTTCAAACTGGTACACTCAACACATAAAGCCCCCCCCTTTTAAAGAGTAGTTTCCCTGTACCTAAGTGGGGGTCTACCTAGGTTGGGGCGAGTGGACCTTCGGGGTCCGGTGTCAGTGGTGACAGGCAGTGGGGCAGAGGGAACAGTCAGTTCCTCCTCCCTGCTATCATGTGGGGCAGGCGGAGGCGTAGGGGAGCTGGGTACAGGTACCTCCCTGGGCACTGGCTCGCGGTTAACCGTTTCCATCATTTCTTCATCCACGGGTTGTGGGAACAGTATCACTGGAAGGATCACCGCACCGTTCTGTGTAGGCCAGTCTGCTGGAAAATCACCCATCATGGTGTGGATTACCTCTTTTTCCTTCTCCACTGGACTGGGAACTGGAGCCTCATCCGCTACTCTCAATGCTGGTGGGCACTTCTTCAGGTGGTCTCGGGAAACCGTGGCCAAAGTCCCCCCCTGGTCACGGCTGATCTGGTAGGCCTTCCCATTCTCCCATCCTGTGGGCTGGACTACATACGGGTTTTTTTCCCATTGATCATCCAGCTTGTGGGCCCTTCTTTTCCGCTTCAGCACTACATCCCCAGGTTGGAAGGAACCGGCAGGCGCCTTCTTGTTGAAGCACTGCTCCTGTTGTCCCCGACTCCGGCACAAGTTCTTTTCAACATACTCCTGGACCTGTCGGTACTGTGTCCTCCGCCGAGTGTCCCATTCAGCTGTCGACAGGAGTGCTTCTGAAGCTTCCAAGCCCATTTCCAGATCCACTGGTAGCCGGCCGGGACGAGCTCTCATCAGGTATGCTGGAGTGCATTTCGTAGAGCTGGAAGGGATGTTGTTGTACATATCGACCAGGTCAGGTAGCTTCTCCAGCCACAGGTTCCGCTCTTCCAGTGGTAACGTCTTGAGGAGGCCCAGGACCAAGTGGTTCATCTTTTCACAAATGCCATTGGTTTGGGCGTGGTAAGGCGTGGTCCGGATTTTCTTGCAGCCGTACAACTGGCAGAATTCCTGGAATACCTCTGCTTCAAAGGCCGGACCCTGGTCGGTAAGCACCCTCTCCGGGTACCAATGCGGTCAACAGAAATAAGCCTGGAAAGCCTTAGCAGCGGTGCGGCCGGTTAAGTCCTTAACTGGGACAACCACCAGGAACCTCGAGTAGTGGTCTACGATGGTCAGAGCGTAGGTGTACCCACTTCGGCTGGGGGTGAGCTTTACATGGTCAAGGGCAACCAGCTCCAGCGGTTGGTGTGTAATGATCGGGTGTAGGGGTGCCTTCTGGCTGGCCTCGTCCTTCCTTCTCAATGCGCAAGGGCCACATTCTCGGCACCAGGCCTCCACAGATTCCCGCATTCCACTCCAATAGAACCGCTCTCTTAACAACATCTCTAGCTTCTTCCACCCGAAGTGCACTGCACCATCATGGTATGCTTGCAGGACGGTGGGCACGTTAGCCTGGGGAATCACCAGCTGGCGGATCTTCTCGTGAGTCTTTGGATTAATCAGCTCGCGATACAACTTCCCCTGGTGTAGGTATAGCCGGGTCCGTTCTTGCCACAGACGTTGGGCTTCGGCAGGGGCAGCAGGGTCTATCCCAGCAGAACCCTGTTCCACTAGAGTCTTGACCAGGCGGACAGCAGGTGCCTGGTCCTGAGCTTCCTGCCAGTCCTGTCGGGGCAGCGGATCCAGGTTCACCCGTTGTTGGTAGACGTGCACCTTCTCAGTGAATGGCCGGTGAAATGCAGGCAACTCGATCTCTTCGAGGTCATCATCCTCTGGCCCCTCTTCCGACAGGTGGGGCATCCGGGAGAGTGCATTGGCATTGACGTTGGTACGGCCGGCCCGGTACTTGATGGTGAAATCGTAGTTGGCTAACCTGGTCACCCACCGCTGCTCCAACGCGCCCAGCTTGGCCGTATCTAGATGGGTCAGCAGGTTATTGTCTGTGTACGCGGTGAACTTGGCTGCTGCCAGGTAATGGCGGAACCGCTCGGTGATAGCCCACACCAGTGCCAAGAGCTCAAGCTTGAAGGAGATGTAGTTCTCAGGGTTCCTCTCAGTCGGTCGGAGTTTTCGGCTAGCATAAGCTATTACCTTTTCCCTTCTGTCTTAGACCTGGGATAGAACAGCCCCCAAGCCCACATTGCTGGCGTCGGTGTAGAGGATGAATGGGCGGCTGTAGTCAGGGTACGCTAGGATTTCCTCTCCGGTCAGGGCTGTTCTCAGCTGGCGGAAGGATTCCTCATGCTTTTCTTCCCACACCAATGGGGCTACTAGGGATCTACCACCCTTGGTCTGTCCTACGAGGAGGTCTTGCATGGGGGCAGCCATCTTTGTGTACCCCTTAATGAAGCGACGGTAATATCCCACCAGGCCCAGAAACTGCCTCACTTCCCTCACTGTGGTCGGTCTCGGCCAGTCTTGGATGGCGGTGATCTTCTCGGGGTTGGGGGCGACACCTTCCGCACCAACCACATGTCCTAGGTACTGCACTCTGGGTTTCAGCAGATGACACTTTGAGGGCTTCAACTTCATCCCATACTTGGCAAGGGACGCGAACACCTCGGCTAGGTGCTCCAGGTGGGCTTCATACGTCTGTGAGTACACAATCACATCATCCAAGTACAGCAAAACGGTCCCATAGGCAGTCTTCTCTCGGTCTTCCGGTGCCACGGCCACCTGCCAGTACCCGCTGGTGAGGTCAAGGGTGGAGAAGTAGTTAGCGGTTCTCAGCGAGGCCAGGGACTCTTTGATGCGGGGCAGAGGGTAAGCATCCTTATGCGTTATCTGGTTAATCTTCCGGTAATCCACACACATCCGCATGGTGCCATCCTTCTTCTTAACCAGCACCAACGGAGCGGCCCAGGGACTACAGCTGTCCCTAATAACCCCTGCCTCCTTCATGTTCCTCAATATGTCTTTGGCGCATTGGTAGTGCGCAGGGGGAATAGGCCTGTATCTCTCTTTAATAGGGGAGTGTGTACCGGTAGGGATGTGGTGTTGAACCCCTTTAATCTGCCCAAAATCTAGAGGGTGCTTGCTAAAAACCCGCTCATACTCCTGTACCACCCGGTATACCCCTTCCTTGTGGTGTATGGGGGTATCATCAGTGCCGACATGTAGCTCTCGATACCACTCGCCTAACTCCCCCAGGGATGAGTGGGAACCGGCAGCAGGCGGTGTGACCGGGGGAACGGCTTCATGGATCGTGTGGGGATCTAGAGTGAGCAATTTGGCAAGGGTAGCGTACCGGGTGGTGCATGAATGCACACATATTGGTTTTATAATCTTATTGTATTACTTTATATTCTTATTTCACTTGTGCATATCTCCACCATAATCCTGGCTAAGAAATATAGCTTTTTTTGGGGTACACAGGTAGTAAGGTCTTCTTTCTATTTCTTTAGGGGTGATATAGCCTGGTGGAACTCTAGACCTCTAACATTATATATGCACCCTTTTTCTTTATGGTTCTTGGACACCTTATAACATTCTTCCATACATATATATCTTTCTCATAAATTATAAATAATTAGGCATTTTTATATATTTTATTTACATTTTCATAAATAACTTTTTACAAAGCATGGGGGACATTCTCACATACATATAATTTTCATGTACGCATTCTGAAAATTTACGCATAAACCGTACACACTCCTTTTTGTAACAATTTCTATAACTCATTCGCTGAACTCTCATCCCGGATATTCATTCTTACACCGAATTTCCTGTTATAACACAACATTCATGATTTTTATTCAATTTATTTTTATTTTTTAGGTTTATTAGTAGTGATGAGCGAGTACTAAAAAGCTCGGGTGCTCGAAGCTCGGGCCGAGCCTCCCAAGATACTCGTGTACTCGGCCCGAGCACCGAGCCCAATGTTATCCTATGGGAGACCCGAGTATTTTTGTGAAATGACCACCGGCAGCATGTAGAAACCCTAAAAATGGCACAAAAGTCTCCGAAGAGTGCTCAAATGACATGGCAACAGCATGGGGAAGACCCCTTGAAGCATTTATCACTCAAAAGTCACAGCTTTGAATAATTTTGTCCGCGTTTTACGCCATTTTTACGGACTCACCAGAAAACCTTCCAAAATGACACCAAAATGATTTTTCATAGCGGAAATGTTAAGGGCACATACCCAATAGTGAGATAGAGCTAATGTATGTTACTTTTTGAGATCAATACATGAAAGATTTTACGTAAAACATTGTGTGGCACTCCGATGTCCCTGAGAAGAGACGTACATAAAGGCCTCTGAGTCTAATGTGCCCATTTTGAGGAACTGAGTCTTTGTAGTATTTTCCTTTGCCAGGGCAGTCCAAAATTGTGAGGTTCACCAATGCCCCTGCATACAGACGTGCATGATGGCCTGTAAACCTGAAGTGCCCATTGTAAGGAAGTGGGTCTATTGTAGTATAGCCCTTAGGCAGGGCAGCCAAAAATTGGGAGGCTCCACGTTGTCCCTGGATAGAGACGTGCATGAGGGCCTCAAAACATTAAGTGTCCAGTGTCAGGAAGTGGGTGTATTATAGTATAGCCCTTAGGCAGGGCAGCCAAAAATTGGGAGGCTCCACGTTGTCCCTGGATAGAGACGTGCATGAGGGCCTGTAAACCTGAAGTGCCCATTGGAAGGAAGTGGGTCTTTTGTAGTATAGCCCTTTGGCAGGGCAGCCAAAAATTGGGAGGCTCCACGTTGTCCCTGGATAGAGACGTGCATGAGGGCCTGTAAACCTGAAGTGCCCATTGGAAGGAAGTGGGTCTTTTGTAGTATAGCTTTTTGGCAGGGCAGCCAAAAATTGGGAGGCTCCACGTTGTCCCTGGATAGAGACATGCATGAGGGCCTCAAAACATTAAGTGTCCATTGTCAGGAAGTGGGTGTATTATAGTATAGCCCTTAGGCAGGGCAGCCAAAAATTGGGAGGCTCCACGTTGTCCCTGGATAGAGACGTGCATGAGGGCCTGTAAACCTGAAGTGCCCATTGGAAGGAAGTGGGTCTTTTGTAGTATAGCCCTTTGGCAGGGCAGCCAAAAATTGGGAGGCTCCACGTTGTCCCTGGATAGAGACGTGCATGAGGGCCTCAAAACATTAAGTGTCCATTGTCAGGAAGTGGGTGTATTATAGTATAGCCCTTTGGCAGGGCAGCCAAAAATTGGGAGGCTCCACGTTGTCCCTGGATAGAGACGTGCATGAGGGCCTCAAAACATTAAGTGTCCATTGTCAGGAAGTGGGTGTATTATAGTATAGCCCTTAGGCAGGGCAGCCAAAAATTGGGAGGCTCCACGTTGTCCCTGGATAGAGACGTGCATGAGGGCCTCAAAACATTAAGTGTCCATTGTCAGGAAGTGGGTCTTTTGTAGTATAGCCCTTTGGCAGGGCAGCCAAAAATTGGGAGGCTCCACGTTGTCCCTGGATAGAGACGTGCATGAGGGCCTCAAAACATTAAGTGTCCATTGTCAGGAAGTGGGTGTATTATAGTATAGCCCTTAGGCAGGGGAGCCAAAAATTGGGAGGCTCCACGTTGTCCCTGGATAGAGACGTGCATGAGGGCCTTAAAACATTAAGTGTCCATTGTCAGGAAGTGGGTCTTTTGTAGTATAGCCCTTTGGCAGGGCAGCCAAAAATTGGGAGGCTCCACGTTGTCCCTGGATAGAGACGTGCATGAGGGCCTCAAAACATTAAGTGTCCATTGTCAGGAAGTGGGTGTATTATAGTATAGCCCTTTGGCAGGGCAGCCAAAAATTGGGAGGCTCCACGTTGTCCCTGCATAGAGACGTGCATGAGGGCCTCAAAACATTGTTCCCATTGCAAAGGAGCGGGTCTCCTGTCGTTGTAATGTCCATTCTGCAAAGAATGGGCGAAAAAATTTACCACTGGGGGTATACCTGAAACAAAGGCCTAACTCTTGTAACGGTCATCATGGTGGCGCATGAGGAGAAGGAGGAGCAGTCCAGCGATTATCCAAAGTCCAGAAGTGTGTACCCATGGGTGACTGGAGGTACATGGCAAATTCCCGTTACAAACTTTAAATTCCGCTCTCATTTGCTGGTGGTGTGGTGAAGTCTGGCCCAATCCAAGCCTTGTTCATCTTGATCAGAGTCAGCCTGTCAGCATTTTCAGTTGACAGGCGGGTGCGTTTATCTGTAATGATTCCACCTGCGGCACTAAAAACACGCTCTGACAAAACGCTAGCGGCAGGGCAGGCCAGGACTTCCAAGGCGTAGAGAGCCAATTCATGCCACGTGTCCACCTTGGATACCCAATAATTGTAAGGCACAGAGGAATGTCGGAGTACAGTTGTTCGATCTGCAAGGTACTCCTTGAGCATCTGGGCAAACTTAGGATTTCTTGTGGCACTACCCCGCACCTCAGGGGCTGTGGTACGTGAGGGGCTGAGAAAACTGTCCCACATCTTAAAGACTGTTCCCCTACCTCTGGCGGATTGGACTTGTGCCTCTCTCGGCTGTACGCCTTGGTTGTCCACTGATTCCTGACCTATGCCGCTAGCGTTTTGTGAGGGGAATGCTTTGCCTACTTCCGTGACTATGGCCTTCCGGAACTGCTGCATTTTGGTTGACCTCTCCGCCTCGGGAATAAGAGACATAAAGTTCTCCTTGTAGCGTGGGTCTAACAGTGTTACCAACCAGTAATGATTGTCGGCCAAGATGTTCTTAACGCGAGGGTCACGAGACAGGCAGCTTACCATAAAGTCAGCCATGTGCGCCAGACTCTTAACAGCCAGGACTTCAGTAGCCTGACCAACACGTTGACTGAACATGCTGTCCTCCTCCTCCTCCTCCTCCTCCTCATCTACCCTGTCCTCTGGCCAGCCACGCTGAACCGAGGATATGACTGGTGTGCATGTCATATCCTCAATTTGGCCGGAGATTTGCTCCATGTCTTCATCCTCCTCCTCGTCATAGTCCTCCACTGCACGTTGTGATGAGACGAGGCTGGGCTGTGTGTTATCACCCACACCCACTACTGTTTCTTGCTGCAACTCATCGCGCTCCGCCTGCAATGCATCATGTTTGGTTTTGAGCAGAGACCGTTTTAGAAGGCAGAGTAGCGGTATGGTGACGCTAATAATGGCGTCATCACCACTCACCATCTTGGTGGAGTCCTCAAAGTTTTGGAGGATGGTACATAGGTCGGACATCCATCTCCACTCCTCAGGTGTTATGTGTGGAGTTTGACCCATTTCCCGACGGCTTAGGTGATGCAGGTACTCAACAACTGCCCTCTTCTGCTCACATATCCTGACCAACATGTGCAGAGTTGAATTCCAACGCGTGGGGACATCACACACCAGTCTGTGAGCCGGAAGATGCAAACTGCGCTGAAAGCCGGCAAGGCCGGCTGAATCAGTAGGTGACTTTCGAAAATGTGCAGACAGGCGGCGAACTTTTACCAGCAGATCAGACAGCTCTGGGTATGACTTTAGAAACCGCTGAACCACGAGGTTGAGCACATGGGCCACGCATGGAACATGTGTCAGCTGGCCTCGCCTCAAAGCCGCCACCAGGTTCCGGCCATTGTCACACACGACCTTTCCTGGCTTTAGGTTCAGAGGTGTGAGCCAGTGATCTGCCTGCTGTTTCAGAGCTGTCCACAGCTCTTCTGCATTGTGGGGTTTGTCACCTATGCAGATTAGCTTCAGCACAGCCTGTTGCCGCTTCGCCGAGGCAGTGCTGCAGTGCTTCCAGCTTGGGACTGGTGTGGAGGGTACAGTGGATGAGGATGCGCAGGAGGAGGAGGAGGCTGAAGAGCATGACATTCCGGAGCTGTAGAGTGTGGGTGAAACACTGACTGAGGTAGGGCCTGCAAACCTTGGTGTGGGAAGGACGTGTTCCGTCCCTCGCTCAGACTGGGTCCCAGCTTCCACAATATTAACCCAGTGTGCCGTCAACGAGATGTAGCGGCCTTGCCCACAAGCACTTGTCCACGTGTCTGTGGTTAGGTGGACTTTGGGTGAAACAGCGTTGTTCAGGGCACGTGTGATATTTTGTGACACGTGGTTATGCAACGCGGGGACGGCACACCGGGAGAAATAGTGGCGGCTGGGGACCGAGTAACGTGGGACAGCTGCCGCCATCAGGTCGCGGAATGCTTCTGTCTCCACCAGCCTAAAAGGCAACATTTCCAGCGCAAGCAGTCGCGAAATGTTAGCATTTAGAACTGTGGCATGTGGGGTGTTGGCAGTGTATTTGCGCCTGCGTTCAAAGGTTTGCTGAATGGATAACTGAACGCTGCGCTGGGACAAGGACGTGCTTGATGATGGTGTTATTTCTGAGTAGGCAACTGCAGGTGCAGGACCGGAGGAGGCTTGTTCGCAGGCAGCATGGACAGGGGATTGGCTCGCATGCACAACCAGCGAAGACGTAGCAGTGACATTAGCAAGCACTGCTCCTCGACTCTGTTGTACTTCCCACAAAGTCGGGTGCTTGGCTGACATGTGCCTGATCATGCTGGTGGTGGTCAGGCTGCTAGTTTTGGTACCCCTGCTGATGCTGGCACGGCAGGTGTTGCAAATGGCCTTTTTAGAATCATCTGGATCCAACTTAAAAAACTGCCAGACTCGGGAAGACCTAACATTTGTACAGGCACCTTGTGTCGTGTTGTTGTTCCGGGGAACGGTTGCCTGACTTCTGCCTGGAGCCACCACCCTGCTTCTTACTGCCTGTTGGGATGCTACGCCTCCCTCCCCCTGTGCACTGCTGTCCTCGCTCTGCATATCCTCCTGCCAGGTTGGGTCAGTTACTGGATCATCCACCACGTCGTCTTCCTCTTCCGCACCCTGCTCCTCCTCCTGACTTCCTGACAATTGTGTCTCATCATCGTCCACCCCTTGTTGAGACACGTTGCCAACTTCGTGAGAACGTGGCTGCTCAAATATTTGGCCATCTGTACATACGATCTCCTCATGACCCACTTCAACATGAGCTGGCGAGAGGCCAGAATGTGCGAATGGAAACGTGAACAGCTCTTCCGAGTGTCCAAGTGTGGGATCATTAATGTCCGAGGACGTGTACTCAGCCTTGTGGTAGGAAGGAGGATCAGGTTCTGAAATGTGCGGTGCAGTATCACGGCTACTGACACTTGACCGTGTGGAAGACAGAGTGTTTGTGGTGGTGCCAATCTGACTGGAAGCATTATCCGCTATCCAACTAACAACCTGTTGACACTGGTCTTGGTTCAAGAGCGGTGTACTGCTGCGGTCCCCAAGAATTTGGGACAGGACGTGCGAGCGACTAGATGTGGCCCTTTGTTGTGGCAAAATTAGAGCTTGCCCACGACCTCGGCCTCTGCCTGCACCACCATCACGTCCACTTCCTTGTTCCTTGCCAACGCCCTTGCGCATTTTGCAATGCTGTGCTGACGTGTATTCACTAGACTTGGGCGTTATATCAAAGTTTGTGCAAATTGTGCACCTGTACGCTGCCACCGACAGGCACACACGTGCGGTTTTTAAATGCAAGCACGGACGCACTAAGAACCTAACAGGTTTTAGGAGCAAAAATTAATGATGAGAACTCTGACACTATCAGCCACTGCTGACTGACGTGTATTATACACTACACTTGTGCGTTATATAATAGTTTGGTAAAAACGCACACAAGTGCACCTGTACGCTGCCACCGACAGGCACACACGTGCGGTTTTTAAATGCAAGCACGGACGCACTAAGAACCTAACAGGTTTTAGGAGCAAAAATTAATGACGAGAACTCTGACACTATCAGCCACTGCTGACTGACGTGTATTATACACTACACTTGTGCGTTATATAATAGTTTGGTAAAAACGCACACAAGTGCACCTGTACGCTGCCACCGACAGGCACACACGTGCGGTTTTTAAATGCAAGCACGGACGCACTAAGAACCTAACACAGGTTTTAGGAGCAAAAATTAATGACGAGAACTCTGACACTATCAGCCACTGCTGACTGACGTGTATTATACACTACACTTGTGCGTTATATAATAGTTTGGTAAAAACACACACAAGTGCACCTGTACGCTGCCACCGACAGGCACACACGTGCGGTTTTTAAATGCAAGCACGGACGCACTAAGAACCTAACACAGGTTTTAGGAGCAAAAATTAATGACGAGAACTCTGACACTATCAGCCACTGCTGACTGACGTGTATTATACACTACACTTGTGCGTTATATAATAGTTTGGTAAAAACGCACACAAGTGCACCTGTACGCTGCCACCGACAGGCACACACGTGCGGTTTTTAAATGCAAGCACGGACGCACTAAGAACCTAACACAGGTTTTAGGAGCAAAAATTAATGACGAGAACTCTGACACTATCAGCCACTGCTGACTGACGTGTATTATACACTACACTTGTGCGTTATATAATAGTTTGGTAAAAACGCACACAAGTGCACCTGTACGCTGCCACCGACAGGCACACACGTGCGGTTTTTAAATGCAAGCACGGACGCACTAAGAACCTAACAGGTTTTAGGAGCGACAATTGCTGAGAAGTCTGACACTATCAGGACTGTTTTAGACTGTGTACACCAGCCCCAGATATGATGAAGGCTGGTATACGGTCACCACTAGGAATGGCTATATACCCTGCCTGCCTGCCTGCCTGCCTGTATACTGCTACAATAGTCCTGACAAGGACTCTTTTGGTCTCTAGCCTGTATTCCAACCTGGCTATACCCTGCCTGTATACAGCAACAATAGTCCTGAGAAGGACTCTGCTACTGTACTCCGACCTGGCTATACCCTGCCTGCCTGTATACAACTAGAATAGTCCTGAGAAGGACTTTTGGTCACACTGTTTGCAGCCCTGCTACGGAAATAGCTATAAAGGGCCGCAAACCTTTCCCTGAAGCAGCGACCCTTTCCCTGCACTGACTGTCTGGATAGCTGTGCGCCCGCCGGTATAAAGGCTCGGTCACGCTGTGCAGGCCGGCCAATCACTGCAATTCCACAACTAACAGGGCTGGCATTGCAGTGGTCTGCCAGCCAATCCCTGCATGAGGGCTGGCTCTCAAAAGAGCGCCAACATGCAGGGATGAAGACCACGAGTACAGCACGAGTATCGCGAGATTACTCGGTCCCCGTCGAGTAGACCGAGTACAGTGATACTCGTGCGAGTACCGAGTAGTAACAAGCATGCTCGCTCATCACTATTTATTAGTAAAATGGCTTACACTCCCCTTTTTTCCACTTTTTTCTTCACTACTTTTATAAAGAAATTTTTCCTTTCTTTATTCTTAATGCAATTTTATATAGCAACACCACCATTTTTTGCCACGAACATAATTTTTCTTGTCCGTCATCCCGTTCACCCTTACAGGGTTGTGGACAGATGCACTTGTCACTACACTTCTAAGACTCAATACAGGGTCTGGAGCTCAATGCTCCCTTTTTGTTTTTTTTTTCTTCTTTTTTTTCTTTTTTTCATTTTGTCCTTCTTCTTCTTCTTTTTCTGATTTTTGTCTCAAAAAGCTGATGAAATTTGAAACACTATACCCCAGTGATTTTATAAATGTTTCTCAATATATCACTTGAGAACTTTTATGGCCGGTATTGTAACAGTTGACCATCCCGGCAGTATTTGAAATACAGCAGTCAGTCCTCTGACGTAGCTCCATATGTGTATATATAGAGGTTCTTCCTCCTTTGATTGCATACTGTTCTTTTTTTGCCCTGATGAAGGAGACAGTGATCTCTGAAACACATTGACCGGAAAAAAGAATAAAGAGATGAAATAATTAACATCAGTTTCCTTTGGTGACAGCGCGGCACGCACCCGATTTTCCTCCTATACGTTATTGCTCTTCTACTAGGGGCTGCGGCTGTTAGGTTCTTAGTGCGTCCGTGCGTGCATTTAAAAACCGCACGTGTGTGCCTGTCGGTGGCAGCGTACAGGTGCACCTGTGTGCGTTTTTACCAAACTCTTATATAAAGCACAAGTGTAGTGTATAATACACGTCAGTCAGCAGTGGCTGATAGTGTCAGAGTTCTCGTCATTAATTTTTGCTCCTAAAACCTGTGTTAGGTTCTTAGTGCGTCCGTGCTTGCATTTAAAAACCGCACGTGTGTGCCTGTCGGTGGCAGCGTACAGGTGCACTTGTGTGCGTTTTTACCAAACTATTATATAACGCACAAGTGTAGTGTATAATACACGTCAGTCAGCAGTGGCTGATAGTGTCAGAGTTCTCGTCATTAATTTTTGCTCCTAAAACCTGTGTTAGGTTCTTAGTGCGTCCGTGCTTGCATTTAAAAACCGCACGTGTGTGCCTGTCGGTGGCAGCGTACAGGTGCACTTGTGTGCGTTTTTACCAAACTATTATATAACGCACAAGTGTAGTGTATAATACACGTCAGTCAGCAGTGGCTGATAGTGTCAGAGTTCTCGTCATTAATTTTTGCTCCTAAAACCTGTGTTAGGTTCTTAGTGCGTCCGTGCTTGCATTTAAAAACCGCACGTGTGTGCCTGTCGGTGGCAGCGTACAGGTGCACTTGTGTGCGTTTTTACCAAACTATTATATAACGCACAAGTGTAGTGTATAATACACGTCAGTCAGCAGTGGCTGATAGTGTCAGAGTTCTCGTCATTAATTTTTGCTCCTAAAACCTGTGTTAGGTTCTTAGTGCGTCCGTGCTTGCATTTAAAAACCGCACGTGTGTGCCTGTCGGTGGCAGCGTACAGGTGCACTTGTGTGCGTTTTTACCAAACTATTATATAACGCACAAGTGTAGTGTATAATACACGTCAGTCAGCAGTGGCTGATAGTGTCAGAGTTCTCGTCATTAATTTTTGCTCCTAAAACCTGTGTTAGGTTCTTAGTGCGTCCGTGCTTGCATTTAAAAACCGCACGTGTGTGCCTGTCGGTGGCAGCGTACAGGTGCACTTGTGTGCGTTTTTACCAAACTATTATATAACGCACAAGTGTAGTGTATAATACACGTCAGTCAGCAGTGGCTGATAGTGTCAGAGTTCTCGTCATTAATTTTTGCTCCTAAAACCTGTGTTAGGTTCTTAGTGCGTCCGTGCTTGCATTTAAAAACCGCACGTGTGTGCCTGTCGGTGGCAGCGTACAGGTGCACTTGTGTGCGTTTTTACCAAACTATTATATAACGCACAAGTGTAGTGTATAATACACGTCAGTCAGCAGTGGCTGATAGTGTCAGAGTTCTCATCATTAATTTTTGCTCCTAAAACCTGTTAGGTTCTTAGTGCGTCCGTGCTTGCATTTAAAAACCGCACGTGTGTGCCTGTCGGTGGCAGCGTACAGGTGCACAATTTGCACAAACTTTGATATAACGCCCAAGTCTAGTGAATACACGTCAGCACAGCATTGCAAAATGCGCAAGGGCGTTGGCAAGGAACAAGGAAGTGGACGTGATGGTGGTGCAGGCAGAGGCCGAGGTCGTGGGCAAGCTCTAATTTTGCCACAACAAAGGGCCACATCTAGTCGCTCGCACGTCCTGTCCCAAATTCTTGGGGACCGCAGCAGTACACCGCTCTTGAACCAAGACCAGTGTCAACAGGTTGTTAGTTGGATAGCGGATAATGCTTCCAGTCAGATTGGCACCACCACAAACACTCTGTCTTCCACACGGTCAAGTGTCAGTAGCCGTGATACTGCACCGCACATTTCAGAACCTGATCCTCCTTCCTACCACAAGGCTGAGTACACGTCCTCGGACATTAATGATCCCACACTTGGACACTCGGAAGAGCTGTTCACGTTTCCATTCGCACATTCTGGCCTCTCGCCAGCTCATGTTGAAGTGGGTCATGAGGAGATCGTATGTACAGATGGCCAAATATTTGAGCAGCCACGTTCTCACGAAGTTGGCAACGTGTCTCAACAAGGGGTGGACGATGATGAGACACAATTGTCAGGAAGTCAGGAGGAGGAGCAGGGTGCGGAAGAGGAAGACGACGTGGTGGATGATCCAGTAACTGACCCAACCTGGCAGGAGGATATGCAGAGCGAGGACAGCAGTGCACACGGGGAGGGAGGCGTAGCATCCCAACAGGCAGTAAGAAGCAGGGTGGTGGCTCCAGGCAGAAGTCAGGCAACCGTTCCCCGGAACAACAACACGACACAAGGTGCCTGTACAAATGTTAGGTCTTCCCGAGTCTGGCAGTTTTTTAAGTTGGATCCAGATGATTCTAAAAAGGTCATTTGCAACACCTGCCATGCCAGCATCAGCAGGGGTACCAAAACTAGCAGCCTGACCACCACCAGCATGATCAGGCACATGTCAGCCAAGCACCCGACTTTGTGGGAAGTACAACAGAGTCGAGGAGCAGTGCTTGCTAATGTCACTGCTACGTCTTCGCTGGTTGTGCATGCGAGCCAATCCCCTGTCCATGCTGCCTGCGAACAAGCCTCCTCCGGTCCTGCACCTGCAGTTGCCTACTCAGAAATAACACCATCATCAAGCACGTCCTTGTCCCAGCGCAGCGTTCAGTTATCCATTCAGCAAACCTTTGAACGCAGGCGCAAATACACTGCCAACACCCCACATGCCACAGTTCTAAATGCTAACATTTCGCGACTGCTTGCGCTGGAAATGTTGCCTTTTAGGCTGGTGGAGACAGAAGCATTCCGCGACCTGATGGCGGCAGCTGTCCCACGTTACTCGGTCCCCAGCCGCCACTATTTCTCCCGGTGTGCCGTCCCCGCGTTGCATAACCACGTGTCACAAAACATCACACGTGCCCTGAACATTGCTGTTTCACCCAAAGTCCACCTAACCACAGACACGTGGACAAGTGCTTGTGGGCAAGGCCGCTACATCTCGTTGACGGCACACTGGGTTAATATTGTGGAAGCTGGGACCCAGTCTGAGCGAGGGATGGAACACGTCCTTCCCACACCAAGGTTTGCAGGCCCTACCTCAGTCAGTGTTTCACCCACACTCTACAGCTCCGGAATGTCATGCTCTTCAGCCTCCTCCTCCTCCTGCGCATCCTCATCCACTGTACCCTCCACACCAGTCCCAAGCTGGAAGCACTGCAGCACTGCCTCGGCGAAGCGGCAACAGGCTGTGCTGAAGCTAATCTGCATAGGTGACAAACCCCACAATGCAGAAGAGCTGTGGACAGCTCTGAAACAGCAGGCAGATCACTGGCTCACACCTCTGAACCTAAAGCCAGGAAAGGTCGTGTGTGACAATGGCTGGAACCTGGTGGCGGCTTTGAGGCGAGGCCAGCTGACACATGTTCCATGCGTGGCCCATGTGCTCAACCTCGTGGTTCAGCGGTTTCTAAAGTCATACCCAGAGCTGTCTGATCTGCTGGTAAAAGTTCGCCGCCTGTCTGCACATTTTCGAAAGTCACCTACTGCTTCAGCCGGCCTTGCCGGCTTTCAGCGCAGTTTGCATCTTCCGGCTCACAGACTGGTGTGTGATGTCCCCACGCGTTGGAATTCAACTCTGCACATGTTGGTCAGGATATGTGAGCAGAAGAGGGCAGTTGTTGAGTACCTGCATCACCTAAGCCGTCGGGAAATGGGTCAAACTCCACACATAACACCTGAGGAGTGGAGATGGATGTCCGACCTATGTACCATCCTCCAAAACTTTGAGGACTCCACCAAGATGGTGAGTGGTGATGACGCCATTATTAGCGTCACCATACCGCTACTCTGCCTTCTAAAACGGTCTCTGCTCAAAACCAAACATGATGCATTGCAGGCGGAGCGCGATGAGTTGCAGCAAGAAACAGTAGTGGGTGTGGGTGATAACACACAGCCCAGCCTCGTCTCATCACAACGTGCAGTGGAGGACTATGACGAGGAGGAGGATGAAGACATGGAGCAAATCTCCGGCCAAATTGAGGATATGACATGCACACCAGTCATATCCTCGGTTCAGCGTGGCTGGCCAGAGGACAGGGTAGATGAGGAGGAGGAGGAGGAGGAGGAGGACAGCATGTTCAGTCAACGTGTTGGTCAGGCTACTGAAGTCCTGGCTGTTAAGAGTCTGGCGCACATGGCTGACTTTATGGTAAGCTGCCTGTCTCGTGACCCTCGCGTTAAGAACATCTTGGCCGACAATCATTACTGGTTGGTAACACTGTTAGACCCACGCTACAAGGAGAACTTTATGTCTCTTATTCCCGAGGCGGAGAGGTCAACCAAAATGCAGCAGTTCCGGAAGGCCATAGTCACGGAAGTAGGCAAAGCATTCCCCTCACAAAACGCTAGCGGCATAGGTCAGGAATCAGTGGACAACCAAGGCGTACAGCCGAGAGAGGCACAAGTCCAATCCGCCAGAGGTAGGGGAACAGTCTTTAAGATGTGGGACAGTTTTCTCAGCCCCTCACGTACCACAGCCCCTGAGGTGCGGGGTAGTGCCACAAGAAATCCTAAGTTTGCCCAGATGCTCAAGGAGTACCTTGCAGATCGAACAACTGTACTCCGACATTCCTCTGTGCCTTACAATTATTGGGTATCCAAGGTGGACACGTGGCATGAATTGGCTCTCTACGCCTTGGAAGTCCTGGCCTGCCCTGCCGCTAGCGTTTTGTCAGAGCGTGTTTTTAGTGCCGCAGGTGGAATCATTACAGATAAACGCACCCGCCTGTCAACTGAAAATGCTGACAGGCTGACTCTGATCAAGATGAACAAGGGTTGGATTGGGCCAGACTTCACCACACCACCAGCAAATGAGAGCGGAATTTAAAGTTTGTAACGGGAATTTGCCATGTACCTCCAGTCACCCATGGGTACACACTTCTGGACTTTGGATAATCGCTGGACTGCTCCTCCTTCTCCTCATGCGCCACCATGATGACCGTTACAAGAGTTAGGCCTTTGTTTCAGGTATACCCCCAGTGGTAAATTTTTTCGCCCATTCTTTGCAGAATGGACATTACAACGACAGGAGACCCGCTCCTTTGCAATGGGAACAATGTTTTGAGGCCCTCATGCACGTCTCTATGCAGGGACAACGTGGAGCCTCCCAATTTTTGGCTGCCCTGCCAAAGGGCTATACTATAATACACCCACTTCCTGACAATGGACACTTAATGTTTTGAGGCCCTCATGCACGTCTCTATCCAGGGACAACGTGGAGCCTCCCAATTTTTGGCTGCCCTGCCAAAGGGCTATACTACAAAAGACCCACTTCCTGACAATGGACACTTAATGTTTTGAGGCCCTCATGCACGTCTCTATCCAGGGACAACGTGGAGCCTCCCAATTTTTGGCTGCCCTGCCTAAGGGCTATACTATAATACACCCACTTCCTGACAATGGACACTTAATGTTTTGAGGCCCTCATGCACGTCTCTATCCAGGGACAACGTGGAGCCTCCCAATTTTTGGCTGCCCTGCCAAAGGGCTATACTATAATACACCCACTTCCTGACAATGGACACTTAATGTTTTGAGGCCCTCATGCACGTCTCTATCCAGGGACAACGTGGAGCCTCCCAATTTTTGGCTGCCCTGCCAAAGGGCTATACTACAAAAGACCCACTTCCTTCCAATGGGCACTTCAGGTTTACAGGCCCTCATGCACGTCTCTATCCAGGGACAACGTGGAGCCTCCCAATTTTTGGCTGCCCTGCCTAAGGGCTATACTATAATACACCCACTTCCTGACAATGGACACTTAATGTTTTGAGGCCCTCATGCATGTCTCTATCCAGGGACAACGTGGAGCCTCCCAATTTTTGGCTGCCCTGCCAAAGGGCTATACTACAAAAGACCCACTTCCTTCCAATGGGCACTTCAGGTTTACAGGCCCTCATGCACGTCTCTATCCAGGGACAACGTGGAGCCTCCCAATTTTTGGCTGCCCTGCCAAAGGGCTATACTACAAAAGACCCACTTCCTTCCAATGGGCACTTCAGGTTTACAGGCCCTCATGCACGTCTCTATCCAGGGACAACGTGGAGCCTCCCAATTTTTGGCTGCCCTGCCTAAGGGCTATATTATAATACACCCACTTCCTGACACTGGACACTTAATGTTTTGAGGCCCTCATGCACGTCTCTATCCAGGGACAACGTGGAGCCTCCCAATTTTTGGCTGCCCTGCCTAAGGGCTATACTACAATAGACCCACTTCCTTACAATGGGCACTTCAGGTTTACAGGCCATCATGCACGTCTGTATGCAGGGGCATTGGTGAACCTCACAATTTTGGACTGCCCTGGCAAAGGAAAATACTACAAAGACTCAGTTCCTCAAAATGGGCACATTAGACTCAGAGGCCTTTATGTACGTCTCTTCTCAGGGACATCGGAGTGCCACACAATGTTTTACGTAAAATCTTTCATGTATTGATCTCAAAAAGTAACATACATTAGCTCTATCTCACTATTGGGTATGTGCCCTTAACATTTCCGCTATGAAAAATCATTTTGGTGTCATTTTGGAAGGTTTTCTGGTGAGTCCGTAAAAATGGCGTAAAACGCGGACAAAATTATTCAAAGCTGTGACTTTTGAGTGATAAATGCTTCAAGGGGTCTTCCCCATGCTGTTGCCATGTCATTTGAGCACTCTTCGGAGACTTTTGTGCCATTTTTAGGGTTTCTACATGCTGCCAGTGGTCATTTCACAAAAATACTCGGGTCTCCCATAGGATAACATTGGGCTCGGTGCTCGGGCCGAGTACACGAGTATCTTGGGAGGCTCGGCCCAAGCTTCGAGCACCCGAGCTTTTTAGTACTCGCTCATCACTACTAATAAACCTAAAAAATAAAAATAAATTGAATAAAAATCATGAATGTTGTGTTATAACAGGAAATTCGGTGTAAGAATGAATATCCGGGATGAGAGTTCAGCGAATGAGTTATAGAAATTGTTACAAAAAGGGGTGTGTACGGTTTATGCGTAAATTTTCAGAATGCGTACATGAAAATTATATGTATGTGAGAATGTCCCCCATGCTTTGTAAAAAGTTATTTATGAAAATGTAAATAAAATATATAAAAATGCCTAATTATTTATAATTTATGAGAAAGATATATATGTATGGAAGAATGTTATAAGGTGTCCAAGAACCATAAAGAAAAAGGGTGCATATATAATGTTAGAGGTCTAGAGTTCCACCAGGCTATATCACCCCTAAAGAAATAGAAAGAAGACCTTACTACCTGTGTACCCCAAAAAAAGCTATATTTCTTAGCCAGGATTATGGTGGAGATATGCACAAGTGAAATAAGAATATAAAGTAATACAATAAGATTATAAAACCAATATGTGTGCATTCATGCACCACCCGGTACGCTACCCTTGCCAAATTGCTCACTCTAGATCCCCACACGATCCATGAAGCCGTTCCCCCGGTCACACCGCCTGCTGCCGGTTCCCACTCATCCCTGGGGGAGTTAGGCGAGTGGTATCGAGAGCTACATGTCGGCACTGATGATACCCCCATACACCACAAGGAAGGGGTATACCGGGTGGTACAGGAGTATGAGCGGGTTTTTAGCAAGCACCCTCTAGATTTTGGGCAGATTAAAGGGGTTCAACACCACATCCCTACCGGTACACACTCCCCTATTAAAGAGAGATACAGGCCTATTCCCCCTGCGCACTACCAATGCGCCAAAGACATATTGAGGAACATGAAGGAGGCAGGGGTTATTAGGGACAGCTGTAGTCCCTGGGCCGCTCCGTTGGTGCTGGTTAAGAAGAAGGATGGCACCATGCGGATGTGTGTGGATTACCGGAAGATTAACCAGATAACGCATAAGGATGCTTACCCTCTGCCCCGCATCAAAGAGTCCCTGGCCTCGCTGAGAACCGCTAACTACTTCTCCACCCTTGACCTCACCAGCGGGTACTGGCAGGTGGCCGTGGCACCGGAAGACCGAGAGAAGACTGCCTATGGGACCGTTTTGCTGTACTTGGATGATGTGATTGTGTACTCACAGACGTATGAAGCCCACCTGGAGCACCTAGCCGAGGTGTTCGCGTCCCTTGCCAAGTATGGGATGAAGTTGAAGCCCTCAAAGTGTCATCTGCTGAAACCCAGAGTGCAGTACCTAGGACATGTGGTTGGTGCGGAAGGTGTCGCCCCCAACCCCGAGAAGATCACCGCCATCCAAGACTGGCCGAGACCGACCACAGTGAGGGAAGTGAGGCAGTTTCTGGGCCTGGTGGGATATTACCGTCGCTTCATTAAGGGGTACACAAAGATGGCTGCCCCCATGCAAGACCTCCTCGTAGGACAGACCAAGGGTGGTAGATCCCTAGTAGCCCCATTGGTGTGGGAAGAAAAGCATGAGGAATCCTTCCGCCAGCTGAGAACAGCCCTGACCGGAGAGGAAATCCTAGCGTACCCTGACTACAGCCGCCCATTCATCCTCTACACCGACGCCAGCAATGTGGGCTTGGGGGCTGTTCTATCCCAGGTCCAAGACAGAAGGGAAAAGGTAATAGCTTATGCTAGCCGAAAACTCCGACCGACTGAGAGGAACCCTGAGAACTACATCTCCTTCAAGCTTGAGCTCTTGGCACTGGTGTGGGCTATCACCGAGCGGTTCCGCCATTACCTGGCAGCAGCCAAATTCACCGCGTACACAGACAATAACCTGCTGACCCATCTAGATATGGCCAAGCTGGGCGCGTTGGAGCAGCGGTGGGTGACCAGGTTAGCCAACTACGATTTCACCATCAAGTACCGGGCCGGCCGTACCAACGTCAATGCCAATGCACTCTCCCGGATGCCCCACCTGTCGGAAGAGGGGCCAGAGGATGATGACCTCGAAGAGATCGAGTTGCCTGCATTTCACCGGCCATTCACTGAGAAGGTGCACGTCTACCAACAACGGGTGAACCTGGATCCGCTGCCCCGACAGGACTGGCAGGAAGCTCAGGACCAGGCACCTGCTGTCCGCCTGGTCAAGACTCTAGTGGAACAGGGTTCTGCTGGGATAGACCCTGCTGCCCCTGCCGAAGCCCAACATCTGTGGCAAGAACGGACCCGGCTATACCTACACCAGGGGAAGTTGTATCGCGAGCTGATTAATCCAAAGACTCACGAGAAGATCCGCCAGCTGGTGATTCCCCAGGCTAACGTGCCCACCGTCCTGCAAGCATACCATGATGGTGCAGTGCACTTCGGGTGGAAGAAGCTAGAGATGTTGTTAAGAGAGCGGTTCTATTGGAGTGGAATGCGGGAATCTGTGGAGGTCTGGTGCCGAGAATGTGGCCCTTGCGCATTGAGAAGGAAGGACGAGGCCAGCCAGAAGGCACCCCTACACCCGATCATTACACACCAACCGCTGGAGCTGGTTGCCCTTGACCATGTAAAGCTCACCCCCAGCCGAAGTGGGTACACCTACGCTCTGACCATCGTAGACCACTACTCGAGGTTCCTGGTGGTTGTCCCAGTTAAGGACTTAACCGGCCGCACCGCTGCTAAGGCTTTCCAGGCTTATTTCTGTTGACCGCATTGGTACCCGGAGAGGGTGCTTACCGACCAGGAGAGGCTGATTTGGGAGGATGGGCCTGGAGGAAAGGGATGGCCTAGGCCCGCCACTACCGTAACCGGTGGCGATCCTCCGGGGGTTCAGGGGTCCCCTTGGACGTGGGCCCCCTGAAAGAGACAGAACCCGCTCGGGCAACTTGGTGCTGGACTGGGGTCAAGGGGTGCTGCCCGCTTCTTAGGGGCAGCATCAGGGCCAGGTTGTTTGGGTGGGAGAAGAGCGGAAGCTGTACCGTTGTAAAATGTTTATGATGCTTTTACATGTTTTACCGTTTTATTCTTTTTCAGTTGTGAAAATAAAACCGGTGATGGACGGGCAGCCCGCGGACGGTCTGCATTTTGCTATAGGGGAATGTGGCGCCCTGGACAAGCCAGGTCGTCACAGGTACTACACCAACACACTCTACACTCCGGCTAGGCACACCGAAGCTAAACACAAATCCTAGTTGCCTTCCTCCAGGGGCTGATGTCCACACCAGGGGATGGGCCAGGCGGTTGATCCCACCCACCGAGGAGTTCACAGTCCTGGAGGCGGGAAAAGGAGTTAGATTAGAGATCAGTTTTGGAGTTAGAGAAGTGAAGAGGAGAGGAGACTGACCGTGTCCGGGTGTGTGGCCCGGGCACTCAGCAAGGTTGGCAGACGGTGGTGACCTTCTGCAGGAGAGGCTGATTGGAGTGAACCGTACGGACCGGGGATGGGCGGTGGCCCGCCGGTACCAGATCGGGGAGTGAAGAGAAGCCAGCACCATCCGGCAGGGCCTACGGACCCCGACCAGGCTAGGAGTCGCCGTAAAACCGGTCAAATCCGTTAGCGACAGGAACCTCCAGGGTTTCCCAGCAGTCAAGACCCGATTGAAGGCAACAGCTCACACCGTAGAGGGAAGCACAGTCACCGCCAAGGCTACAGTTCCCAGGGCCAGAGCCTGCGGGCAAAAGGGGCTCCCTCAGCATCCATCCAAGCTGGGGAGCGGGTTACCGGTGGGAAGCCCGCTAGATTTTGGGGGAATAAAAGGGGTCCAACACCACATCCCCACAGGTGCACACCCACCCATCAAAGAGAACTATAAGCCAATACCACCTTCACATTGCCAGTGTACCAAGGACATGTTGAGCAACATGAAGGCGGCTGGGGTTATCCGTGACAGTTGTAGCCTTTGGGCAGCTCTGTTGATCCTGTTAAAAAAGAAGGACGGCACCACTCCCCGTATTGAGGAATTGCTAGCTGCATTGAGAACTGCAAATTATTTTTCTACCCTTGATCTCACTAGTCACTATTGGCAAGTGTCCGTTGCTGAGGCAGACCGGGAGAAGACCGCCTTCGCCACCCCTATGGGTCTCTGCGAGTTCAAAAGCATGCCCTTCGAGCTGTGCAATGCGCCAGGAACCTTCCAGAGGCTGATGGAATGCTGCTTGGGACAAGATTTTAGGGTGTATAAAAAGGGAGATTAGATCCCGTGATCCCAACGTATTGTTACACCTCTATAAATCACTTGTAAGGCTACATCTGGAATATGGGAACCAGTTTTGGGCTCCACATTTTAAAAAGGACATTCAGAAGTTAGAGTCAGTTCAAAGGTGGGCAACTAGACTACTACAAGGAATGGAAGGCCTCCCATATGATGACAAGTTGAAAAAGTTATTAAGTGATTATTGGCTGCAATGGGGCTTTCTGGCTGGTGCCAGCCTCTCTTCTTAGCACACAGGAACCACAATCCCTACACCATGCTTCAATGGATTCTCTCATCCCAGCCCAGTAAAACTACATATTTTACACAGTCATAAGCAGCCAAAAGGGATCTATTCTATTCAATTGCAAATGATCTAGATAAGACTGAGAATAAGATACTGCACGGGACATAGCAGAGTTGGTCAAGTTGAGTGGAGATGAGTTTGCTATTTGGCACAGCTTTTTGCATCAATAAAGCAAGTAAAAGGTGTGAAAGATAAAAAAAAGGGTGAAAGTGTGAAAAGTGAATTGGCCAAATTGAGGTGCATATAAAGTTTTTGCTTTCTTTCAATTCACTAATGGGGCTCATTTGAATCAGGTGAATTGAGTTCTGCTTTTGGAAACTGGGTTAAGAAGGGGTGCACCGGTCCTGGAGGTACTGCAATACCAGGTCAATGCGTGGAGTGGACAGAGCAAGATTTTTTCCATCTCCTTGTTCTAAAAATCCATTTAATATATGGTCCCCAGAGAGGGGACGTATCAGATATTAAACTGATAAGAACAGATTTATTTTTTTTTTTTTTCTGTTTATCAGTAGGACTTCAAAATAACAAAGGTGATCGCCTCCCGTTGCCTGGGAACCGTCCAGGCACAAGAGGGCTATGTGTCACCAGAAGGCGCACACACTTCCTCAAGGCCGGCAGACGTGCAATCCCAGGCACCTTCCAGTACCGACCAAGGTAGCGTCCTCCGAAACTACACTTGATCTTAGCCAAAAGGCCGAGAAGCTATAACCCGAATTGGTTACGGCCTTGAGTGGCACCCTGGCCTATACCGGACACATCTTAGGGAGAGGGAGACAAACCCACGCCTACAGAAGACATTTTTGTCACCCAAGCCAACCCTTGAAAAGGCTGTTTTGCAGAGCAAAAACAAGAAGAATGGTGCTTTTTGCAGCCGCCGCCCACTGCAATGAATCTGAATAACTCCTCCTTTTGGACACAAGCACCTCCCCTCCCCCTTGCAGTCTTTCCAATTCATGATACAAAAAGACGGACGGACAGGACAGGACAGGACAGGCTGCCTGACTTTCCGTCACTGCCACCCTTTGCCATCCTTGTCCGTAGAAAGCCCTTTCATCATCCCCAAACCCTAATCTTTTCCCTTCCCTTCCCAGATGCGTCTCACTCCCTTTCATTAGGAAGTGAGCGCAGCCTTTTCTCCGTTCTGCACATGCGCGACGTTAAACACAAATGCGCAGGCGTGCGTTCCATTACCCTCACTGCATTCCACTCCCATACAGGAAGTGGGCGCAGCTATTACTACGGTCGCACATAAAAGAACCCACGGCCACCACTGCACATAGCTGACTCCACCACAGGACACCCACTTCTACACCAACGCAGGTAAGACAGGATCGGCACCTCTATGCTCCCGTTACAATCAGGCTCAGTCACCATGTGATAACGCTCTCAACTCTTTAGTTGCAGGCTCCCCTTGCTTCACCTCCACTGGCTGTGCTGCCATTTCCTCTCCCACCTGGAAGGTATACTTTATTCCACTATTTTCCTGTTTCTCTCTTCCCCCTTTTCCCATAACCTACTTTTATCTACATTTGTGGGGTATCTATATGCTATTTACATCATAGTTTTATTCATTAATATGGAAGGGAAGAGTGCCCATGAGAGTGTTGAACTGCGGAGAGCAAGAAATTAAGCTGCTCCGATTTGCCACCATTGATAAGCTGTTCTCAGTAGATACACATGCTATCCAAACAGCAGCATCCACCATTGCTTCAGCCCACCCATTCAGTGACAGCTCACCAAGTCAGCCATAGGAGTGGTGTAAGGAATTACACGTAGGCACTGACTCCACACCTTCACATCACAAGAAGGGGGTCTACAGGCTAGTGCAAGAATACGAGCAAGTCTTCAGCAAACATCCGCTAGACTTTTGAAGAATAAAAGGGGTCAAACACTACATCCCCACAAGTGCACACCCACCCATCAAAGAGAGATATAAGCCAAAACTACCTGCACATTACCAGTGTACCAAGGACATGTTGAGCAACATGAAGGAGGCTGGGGTTATCCGTGACAGTTGTAGCCTCTGGGCAGCTCCGTTGGTCCTGTTAAAGAAGAAGGACAGCACCACTCCCCTGTATTGAGGAATAGCTAGCTGCATTGAGAACTGCAAATTATTTTTCTACCCTTGATCTCACTAGTCGCTATTGGCAAGTGTCCGTTGCTGAGGCAGACCGGGAGAAGACCGCCTTTGCCACCCCGATGGGTCTCTGCGAGTTCAAAAGCATGCCCTTCGAGCTGTGCAATTTGCCAGGAACCTTCCAGAGGCTGATGGAATGCTGCTTGGGACACCGAAACTTTGAAACGGTACTGCTATACCTTTATGATGTTATTGTTTATTCTAAAGCAAACAAGATTTTAGGGTGTATAAAAAGGGAGATTAGATCCGGTGATCCCAACGTATTGTTACCCCTCTATAAATCACTTGTAAGGCCACATCTGGAATATGGGGTAAAGTCCTGAGCAGGTTGATAACCATTGGTTTGAGCATGGTAGGGTGTAGTGCGCATCTTCCTGCATCGGTAAAAGCTGCAGAAGTCCTTGAAGATTTCCGCTTCAAAGGCTGTGCCTTGATCTGTGAGGACTCTCTCTGAGTAGCCATGAGGTCTGCATAAGTGTGCTTGGAAGACCTTCGCTGCAGTATGGGCCATTAGATCTTTGACTTGTACCACAACCATAAATCTCGAGTAGTTGTCTACCATCGTAAGTGCATACGTGAGCTCGCCTCGATATTCTGCAACAAAACTCCCTTTTTCGATTTCAGTTTCAGCAAACACTCCTCTTCCTGTAGAAAATATTTATCATTACCTAAGACAGTCATTCTAATGCATGACAATATTAAGGCAATTTAGTTAAAACTTGTTTTAACTCACCTTTAAGGGGATTGATGTATTTCATGGTCAATCCAGGTTTGTCAGTGATGGCACTGACATAATGTATGGCGTCTTTTTCGGGCGTTATCCTTTGCCTTTTCATTGTGAAAATCCAGTTGCCTATATCAAAGCAAATTCTACTACTTGTAAAGTATGCAGAAAATGAAATTTAGAACATATAACATCAACTGCTTAGGAACGCATCATAGGTTAGTACTTAAAAGGATATTGTCATGTTCTAGTCATAATGCAAGCTGGACATTTTTCATGTTACCCTGTAATCGCCGGCCTGTTCTAATGCTCACAAGCCAAGATATAGGCTCAGCTGCTAAGGCTTCCCTCTGCCTTCTGAATGAAACTTGAATATGTCTGGCTCACTGTGTATATAGCAGGTGCTCAGAAAAAATAAGAGTCAATTCAATAGAAATAGCTCTGGCACACTATAGTGATCAATAACGTAAGAAAAGAACTCTTGGAATGCTGAAAATTCTTTATTTGTGCAAAAGGATAATTCATCCAACGTTTCGACCTTGTTTTTAGGTCTTTATCAAGGATAAAGTTATCTAAGATCATAAAGGGTTACAAAACCATATAAACACGTAATTAGTACATAGTACAACATAACAGTACAATATATTGCTACTTGAGAGTACAATGGGTCAAATGACCATGATGCACATACAAAAAATTTTTCCAAAGCCATAGTGAAAACATTTGTACTGAGGAAAGAAAATTTCCACATGACCTATCTGGAGAAACATTCTGGATCAAACAACCAAAAATAGTCAAGCAGGTAAATACACACCTATATGGATAACAGGATGATATGTGTTCAATTGTATAGCGTCATTGCCATTAAGGTACAAATGGAAAACTTGCAATCCTATATAGTGAAGGAAATGAACACATATCATATCAAAGAACACAGGAACATGGGTGTGAGAAAAACCTCAATGTTTATACTTTGTTCTTTATAATGGTGTGAACATGTATATGTCTCAGTACCTTATGCACTTGAGAATTCTAGTGAGTAGATCATGAAAGCCTATTTCAGAACTGGAATCGGTAAATAATTGTAGGTGGAATCTAAATGAAAAGATGGTACAAGTGTTATCATGACACGTGGGCTATAACACAATGGACCGTGTGACAAAGAAGAAAGGAGAGAAAGAAGAGGAAGAAAATGCAACTACCTGTAACATTACGTGATAGTCACTGGTAAGTATCACTTGACAATTCAAGTGAAAAAGGATTCCTTTATTAAAGGGTTCTCAGTCGCCTCAGGATCATGAAATACTAGGGTAAATGATATGAGAATGGGTAAGAAGCACCACTAAAGGAAATATGAGATGCAGGACATATATCTATAAACCCCTGAACTACATGATAGAAATAAAAAGAAGAAAAAAGAAAAAAAAGAAGAAAGAAGAAGAACACATAGAATGCGGAAAGAGAATGGGTACAACTACCTGAGTTACTGCAGGGAGGCCCCTGGTTGGTATTGTGAGGGTTAGTGGAATTCCTTCACTGAAGGGTTCTCAGTTGCCTCAGGTTCGTGAAAAATGCTATAGACAAATAATGCCCGGAGAAAAGGGGTTCATATACAGCGAATAATGGTAATACAAGGTACATGTGTCACATGTAATAGTATATATATATATATTGTACTAAGCTCTACACCAGAAATAGAAAGTAGTCCCTCTGCCTTCTGTCTAGGTGCCCTGAGTTATGTCCTGTAAACTGTCACAGGGACCCAGACACACATGTGTAGTAGGGGAATATCCCTGCTGAGATGCCAGTGCTAGAGCACTCGTTTGCTGTGGAGTTGAACGCTATGTGAGCAGTTCTTACCTTCAATGAGCAGAAGTCTCTTTTTTCAGATTTCAATATCTCTGTGGGTATCTGGCAGAAATATGGAATACTCTTTACTGCTAAGACCCTGTACACCACTCCCACTAAAGGGGGCTTTACACGCTGCGACATCGCTAATGCGGAGTCGTTGGGGTCACGGAATTTGTGACGCACATCCGGCCGCATTAGCGATGTTGCTGCGTGTGACACCGATGAGCGATTTTGCATCGCTGCAAAAACGTGCAAAATCGCTCATCGGTGACATGGGTCTCCATTCTCGATTATCGTTACTGCAGCAGTAACGATGTAGTTCGTCGCTCCTGCGGCAGCACACATCGCTCCGTGTGACACCGCAGAAACGAGGAACCTCTCCTTACCTGCCTCCCAGCCGCTATGAGGAAGGAAGGAGGTGGGCGGGATGTTCCGGCCACTCATCTCCGCCCCTCCGCTGCTATTGGGCGGTCGCTCAGTGACGTCGCTGTGACGCCGCACGGACCGCCCCCTTAGAAAGGAGGCGGTTCGCCGGTCACAGCGACGTCGCCGGGCAGGTAAGTATGTGTGACGGGTCTGGTCGGTGTTGTGCAGCATGGGCAGCGATTTGCCCGTGTCGCGCAACAGATGGGGGCGGGTATCCACACTAGCGATATCGGGACCGATATCGCAGTGTGTAAAGTAGCCTTTAATAAACTGTGTAAAGGATTTTAAGTAAAAATCCACAATAAACCAGCGCTAGATGGGTTTTTATAATTTTATTAATAGACCACAAATAAAAAATTTTTTGCTATCCTTGTTTCAAGACAGAGTATTTGATAATATACAATACACTGATTATTACTAAAACCAAGGACCACATAAAACAAGGACCACATAAAATAAAAAAATGAAAGTAATGAGAATAAAATTCTTTTGTATAACCAATTAACTTCGAGGTGATACAATATTCACATTGATTTAGTTTTACCAGTCTAATGTAATGCCCCGGCCGGTGGCATATATTTTGTTTGGTTAATAATTTAGACTTATACAATGAAAGATGTACTATACCACCCCTGGCTAACTTACAAGTTTTAAGTTGTACAATATAAGTTTGCGACGTTATATTCATATATAGGAAGGCAAACAATATTGGCAATTTAGTGGCACCCACCATACGTAATCTTACAGCACCTAATAAGGGAGGATTATTTGGCCTGAAAGGTTTTTTTCCATGCAAAAGCTGTATAGTATGTAAGAATACAAAAAATATTTCACGGAAATCCTTCTTACAGGGGCAGTCAGAAGTCATGATTAGAGAATTTATTACATGTCAATCAAAGGGAGTAGTATATTGCATTCAATGTCCCTGTCAGAAAAAATACATTGGGAGAACTATTAGACCCCTATGGAAAAGGGTGGGTGAGCACATTAGAAGTGTTAAAAATAAATGTACTAAGCACCCCCTATCCAGACATTATGTGTTAAAACATGGAGGGTCCTTTAAAGGATCCCAAGTATGGGGCGTACAAAAAATAACTAAGGATTGGAGAGGTGGCGATTTCATTAAAAAAATGTCACGAGCAGAAAGCCAATGGATTTTTGAATTGAACACCTTGAAACCATATGGACTCAATAATGATATAGAACTGTTTGCTTTTAATTAATTTATATTTTTATAGGTAGAGGAGTAATAGGTACTGATAATAATACGGAGAGAAGGAAAAAAAAAAAAAAAAAAAAAAAAGCGATTGTCATGGAGATATATGTGTATATATGCATAATATATATTAAAATTGGTGCTTCACTTGCCCAAGGTTGATGTAGATATAAGGGGCTTTTCATATTATAGCAAATTTATATTACACCTTTATGATGTCCTTTTGTTAAATTTATTGTTGTAAAAAAGCATATGCATATATACACATTGTCTTCCCAGTATATGATGATACAAGCAAGGCTATATATAGGTCTTTTTAGAAAAACCTTTAGAAAAACCTTTGCACATAATTATATTATATGGCTATTATGAACGGTCTTTCACAAATTGATATATGTAGTGGTCATTGAATGTTGGTTGAATTTAAACATTGTTTAATTTTATGCAAATTATAACCAATTAAATGTATGCATAAATAGTGCTCTAGGCAACAGCTGAGTTATCCTTGAGGAAGGGGGCCGTTACACGCCCCCGAAACGCGCGTCGGATCAGGACTCTGTTTTTGCCTACCTCACCTGTGCGGTGATAACCTGCCAAGTAATCTCTCCCTCGTGTGGAATCAACCGGCTTCCACTGGACACGGTACGGATTGCCTGCTGGAGAGGTTGAGAGGTTACCGCTGACATTTCCTTTGTCTGCAACCAGGATACATTGGTACCTCCAGCGGTTCTGCATTGCTCGTTTGGAAGCGGATCGGAGCCTTGTGTGGTGCTAACCTGCCAAGCAACTTCCTCCTGTGTGGAATCAGTCAGCTGACACTGGATACGGTCTGGACTGCCCGCTGGAGAGGCTGAGTAGTTACCGCTGATCTTATTGTTGTCCGCAGCCAACATCTTGGTGCTTTCAGTGGCTTCGTACTGCTTGATTTCGAAAGTACATTTGGGAGAATACGGGACCGGCTGGTTTGTGGCCTTGTGAAGTGTTATAAAGGCTCTGTAAAGAGGGATGTCGGTAACCATACATCTCCCCCAGAGCCAGCACTAGTCGCGGCCACTGGCCTCAAAACGTCCGCTCTGGAAGTCTAACAGGTCAATCCTGTACATAGCGGTTCCAGCCTAATCAACGGAGAAATCCGGGGTGTTTTTTGCGGTCAAGTTGTTGTGAGGTTTATTCCCCCAGGCCCTGGGGGCGAATATAACGTCGCAAACTTATATTGTACAACTTAAAACTTGTAAGTTAGCCAGGGGTGGTATAGTACATCTTTCATTGTATAAGTCTAAATTATTAACCAAACAAAATATATGCCACCGGCCGGGGCATTACATTAGACTGGTAAAACTAAATCAATGTGAATATTGTATCACCTCGAAGTTAATTGGTTATACAAAAGAATTTTATTCTCATTACTTTCATTTTTTATTTTATGTGGTCCTTGTTTTATGTGGTCCTTGGTTTTAGTAATAATCAGTGTATTGTATATTATCAAATACTCTGTCTTGAAACAAGGATAGCAAAAATTTTTTTATTTGTGGTCTATTAATAAAATTATAAAAACCCATCTAGCGCTGGTTTATTGTGGATTTTTACTTAAAATCCTTTACACAGTTTATTAAAGGCTACTTTACACACTGCGATATCGGTCCCGATATCGCTAGTGTGGATACCCGCCCCCATCTGTTGCGCGACACGGGCAAATCGCTGCCCATGCTGCACAACACCGACCAGACCCGTCACACATACTTACCTGCCCGGCGACGTCGCTGTGACCGGCGAACCGCCTCCTTTCTAAGGGGGCGGTCCGTGCGGCGTCACAGCGACGTCACTGAGCGACCGCCCAATAGCAGCGAAGGGGCGGAGATGAGTGGCCGGAACATCCCGCCCACCTCCTTCCTTCCTCATAGCGGCTGGGAGGCAGGTAAGGAGAGGTTCCTCGTTTCTGCGGTGTCACACGGAGCGATGTGTGCTGCCGCAGGAGCGACGAACTACATCGTTACTGCTGCAGTAACGATAATCGAGAATGGAGACCCATGTCACCGATGAGCGATTTTGCACGTTTTTGCAACGATGCAAAATCGCTCATCGGTGTCACACGCAGCAACATCGCTAATGCGGCCGGATGTGCGTCACAAATTCCGTGACCCCAACGACTCCGCATTAGCGATGTCGCAGCGTGTAAAGCCCCCTTTAGTGGGAGTGGTGTACAGGGTCTTAGCAGTAAAGAGTATTCCATATTTCTGCCAGATACCCACAGAGATATTGAAATCTGAAAAAAGAGACTTCTGCTCATTGAAGGTAAGAACTGCTCACATAGCGTTCAACTCCACAGCAAACGAGTGCTCTAGCACTGGCATCTCAGCAGGGATATTCCCCTACTACACATGTGTGTCTGGGTCGCTGTGACAGTTTACAGGACATAACTCAGGGCACCTAGACAGAAGGCAGAGGGACTACTTTCTATTTCTGGTGTAGAGCTTAGTACAATATATATATATATACTATTACATGTGACACATGTACCTTGTATTACCATTATTCGCTGTATATGAACCCCTTTTCTCCGGGCATTATTTGTCTATAGCATTTTTCACGAACCTGAGGCAACTGAGAACCCTTCAGTGAAGGAATTCCACTAACCCTCACAATACCAACCAGGGGCCTCCCTGCAGTAACTCAGGTAGTTGTACCCATTCTCTTTCCGCATTCTATGTGTTCTTCTTCTTTCTTCTTTTTTTTCTTTTTTCTTCTTTTTATTTCTATCATGTAGTTCAGGGGTTTATAGATATATGTCCTGCATCTCATATTTCCTTTAGTGGTGCTTCTTACCCATTCTCATATCATTTACCCTAGTATTTCATGATCCTGAGGCGACTGAGAACCCTTTAATAAAGGAATCCTTTTTCACTTGAATTGTCAAGTGATACTTACCAGTGACTATCACGTAATGTTACAGGTAGTTGCATTTTCTTCCTCTTCTTTCTCTCCTTTCTTCTTTGTCACACGGTCCATTGTGTTATAGCCCACGTGTCATGATAACACTTGTACCATCTTTTCATTTAGATTCCACCTACAATTATTTACCGATTCCAGTTCTGAAATAGGCTTTCATCATCTACTCACTAGAATTCTCAAGTGCATAAGGTACTGAGACATATACATGTTCACACCATTATAAAGAACAAAGTATAAACATTGAGGTTTTTCTCACACCCATGTTCCTGTGTTCTTTGATATGATATGTGTTCATTTCCTTCACTATATAGGATTGCAAGTTTTCCATTTGTACCTTAATGGCAATGACGCTATACAATTGAACACATATCATCCTGTTATCCATATAGGTGTGTATTTACCTGCTTGACTATTTTTGGTTGTTTGATCCAGAATGTTTCTCCAGATAGGTCATGTGGAAATTTTCTTTCCTCAGTACAAATGTTTTCACTATGGCTTTGGAAAAATTTTTTGTATGTGCATCATGGTCATTTGACCCATTGTACTCTCAAGTAGCAATATATTGTACTGTTATGTTGTACTATGTACTAATTACGTGTTTATATGGTTTTGTAACCCTTTATGATCTTAGATAACTTTATCCTTGATAAAGACCTAAAAACAAGGTCGAAACGTTGGATGAATTATCCTTTTGCACAAATAAAGAATTTTCAGCATTCCAAGAGTTCTTTTCTTACGTTATTGATCACTATAGTGTGCCAGAGCTATTTCTATTGAATTGACTCTTATTTTTTCTGAGCACCTGCTATATACACAGTGAGCCAGACATATTCAAGTTTCATTCAGAAGGCAGAGGGAAGCCTTAGCAGCTGAGCCTATATCTTGGCTTGTGAGCATTAGAACAGGCTGGCGATTACAGGGTAACATGAAAAATGTCCAGCTTGCATTATGACTAGAACATGACAATATCCTTTTAAGTACTAACCTATGATGCGTTCCTAAGCAGTTGATGTTATATGTTCTACATTTCATTTTCTGCATACTTTACAAGTAGTAGAATTTGCTTTGATATAGGCAACTGGATTTTCACAATGAAAAGGCAAAGGATAACGCCCGAAAAAGACGCCATACATTATGTCAGTGCCATCACTGACAAACCTGGATTGACCATGAAATACATCAATCCCCTTAAAGGTGAGTTAAAACAAGTTTTAACTAAATTGCCTTAATATTGTCATGCATTAGAATGACTGTCTTAGGTAATGATAAATATTTTCTACAGGAAGAGGAGTGTTTGCTGAAACTGAAATCGAAAAAGGGAGTTTTGTTGCAGAATATCGAGGCGAGCTCACGTATGCACTTACGATGGTAGACAACTACTCGAGATTTATGGTTGTGGTACAAGTCAAAGATCTAATGGCCCATACTGCAGCGAAGGTCTTCCAAGCACACTTATGCAGACCTCATGGCTACTCAGAGAGAGTCCTCACAGATCAAGGCACTGCCTTTGAAGCGGAAATCTTCAAGGACTTCTGCAGCTTTTACCGATGCAGGAAGATGCGCACTACACCCTACCATGCTCAAACCAATGGTTATCAACCTGCTCAGGACTTTACCCCATATTCCAGATGTGGCCTTACAAGTGATTTATAGAGGGTTAACAATACGTTGGGATCACCGGATCTAATCTCCCTTTTTATACACCCTAAAATCTTGTTTGCTTTAGAATAAACAATAACATCATAAAGGTATAGCAGTACCGTTTCAAAGTTTCGGTGTCCCAAGCAGCATTCCATCAGCCTCTGGAAGGTTCCTGGCAAATTGCACAGCTCGAAGGGCATGCTTTTGAACTCGCAGAGACCCATCGGGGTGGCAAAGGCGGTCTTCTCCCGGTCTGCCTCAGCAACGGACACTTGCCAATAGCGACTAGTGAGATCAAGGGTAGAAAAATAATTTGCAGTTCTCAATGCAGCTAGCTATTCCTCAATACAGGGGAGTGGTGCTGTCCTTCTTCTTTAACAGGACCAACGGAGCTGCCCAGAGGCTACAACTGTCACGGATAACCCCAGCCTCCTTCATGTTGCTCAACATGTCCTTGGTACACTGGTAATGTGCAGGTAGTTTTGGCTTATATCTCTCTTTGATGGGTGGGTGTGCACTTGTGGGGATGTAGTGTTTGACCCCTTTTATTCTTCAAAAGTCTAGCGGATGTTTGCTGAAGACTTGCTCGTATTCTTGCACTAGCCTGTAGACCCCCTTCTTGTGATGTGAAGGTGTGGAGTCAGTGCCTACGTGTAATTCCTTACACCACTCCTCTGGCTGACTTGGTGAGCTGTCACTGAATGGGTGGGCTGAAGCAATGGTGGATGCTGCTGTTTGGATAGCATGTGTATCTGGCAAATCGGAGCAGCTTAATCTCTTGCTCTCCGCAGTTCAACACTCTCATGGGCACTCTTCCCTTCCATATTAATGAATAAAACTATGATGTAAATAGCATATAGATACCCCACAAATGCAGATAAAAGTAGGTTATGGGAAAAGGGGGAAGAGAGAAACAGGAAAATAGTGGAATAAAGTATACCTTCCAGGTGGGAGAGGAAATGGCAGCACAGCCAGTGGAGGTGAAGCAAGGGGAGCCTGCAACTAAAGAGTTGAGAGCGTTATCACATGGTGACTGAGCCTGATTGTAACGGGAGCATAGAGGTGCCGATCCTGTCTTACCTGCGTTGGTGTAGAAGTGGGTGTCCTGTGGTGGAGTCAGCTGTGTGCAGTGGTGGCCGTGGGTTCTTTTATGTGCGACCGTAGTAATAGCTGCGCCCACTTCCTGTATGGGAGTGGAATGCAGTGAGGCTAATGGAACGCACGCCTGCGCATTTGTGTTTAACGTCGCGCATGTGCAGAACGGAGAAAAGGCTGCGCTCACTTCCTAATGAAAGGGAGTGAGACGCAGCTGGGAAGGGAAGGGAAAAGATTAGGGTTTGGGGATGATGAAAGGGCTTTCTACGGGCAAGGATGGCAAAGGGTGGCAGTGACGGAAAGTCAGGCAGCCTGTCCTGTCCTGTCCTGTCCGTCCGTCTTTTTGTATCATGAATTGGAAAGACTGCAAGGGGGAGGGGAGGTGCTTGGAGGAGGAGGAGTTATTCAGATTAATTGCAGTGGGCGGCGGCTGCAAAAAGCATCATTCTTCTTGTTTTTGCTCTGCAAAACAGCCTTTTCAAGGGTTGGCTTGGGTGACAAAATGTCTTCTGTAGGCGTGGGTTTGTCTCCCTCTCCCTAAGATGTGTCCGGTATAGGCCAGGGTGCCACTCAAGGCCGTAACCAATTCGGGTTATAGCTTCTCGGCCTTTTGGCTAAGATCAAGTGTAGTTTCGGAGGACGCTACCTTGGTCGGTACTGGAAGGTGCCTGGGATTGCACGTCTGCCGGCCTTGAGGAAGTGTGTGCGCCTTCTGGTGACACATAGCCCTCTTGTGCCTGGACGGTTCCCAGGCAACGGGAGGCGATCACCTTTGTTATTTTGAAGTCCTACTGATAAACAGAAAAAAAAAACAATTAAATCTGTTCTTATCAGTTTAATATCTGATACGTCCCCTCTCTGGGGACCATATATTAAATGGATTTTTAGAACAAGGAGATGGAAAAAATCTTGCTCTGTCCACTCCACGCATTGACCTGGTATTGCAGTACCTCCAGGACCGGTGCACCCCTTCTTAACCCAGTTTCCAAAAGCAGAACTCAATTCACCTGATTCAAATGAGCCCCATTAGTGAATTGAAAGAAAGCAAAAACTTTATATGCACCTCAATTTGGCCAATTCACTTTTCACACTTTCACCCTTTTTTTTATCTTTCACACCTTTTACTTGCTTTATTGATGCAAAAGCTGTGCCAAATAGCAAACTCATCTCCACTCAACTTGACCAACTCTGCTATGTCCCGTGCAGTATCTTATTCTCAGTCTTATCTAGATCATTTGCAATTGAATAGAATAGATCCCTTTTGGACACATTGGATTCAGCTGCTGCAGTGACTGCAGGTGTTAGAAGATGCAGACTTGGCATCAGGTGCTGTCTATCAGATTCCACTCCAATTAAAGCTTCCATTGTTTTTCGGTGTTTTCTTTGAGCAATGATGATGTCTTTAGTGATCTGTTGGCTCCCTCTCCTGGAGGAAGAGTTTGCTTGCTCTTGGACTTTCAAAAAGAGAGGTCATGATAGACATTTAGCTTCTGAGCCCAATTGGGGACAGTCATGGGTGATGAATGTTTTGCAACCTGCTGCGAAGCCTGATACCGCAATATAAGGAACGTCAAATACTAAGAATGGGCGGCCTATGAAAGAATTAGTACTTTCATTAAGCATACTTAAACGGCTAATTGGGAATAGACAAACTGTAAAAAGCCCTCTGAGAAAGCCCCTCTCTAACCTTTGTTAGTAAGCTTTTCTGTAGTCTGCCTGTTGATGTATTTTCCGTTTGAACAGTGCACAACATGAAGTGACGGAACACTGGCTTGTCACAATGTCCCCCGCTGACATCACGATAGCGCTGCTGCCTAGAAAGCCAGCTGCGCAGCAGAAGTTGCTCTTTGGGTGGGATGGTGGGCTAATGTATCTATTCCTGCTTGGTGTGAGTTTGACATGATCTAGAGCAACGAGTTCCAGCGGCTAGCGGTTGATTATTGGCTGTAATGGGGCTTTCTGGCTGGTGCCAGCCTTTCTTCTTAGCACACAGGAACCACAATCCCTACACCATGCTTCGATGGATTCTCTCATCCCAGCCCAGTAAAACTACATATTTCACACAGTTATAAGCAGCCCATGGGCATTCACCTGGATTAAAACCCATAACAGCTCATAGACCAAACAATCAATCTACCACTGGACCAAAGACAGGAAGCTAAATCCACTGCCTGCGGTAACTAACTTAATCCTATAGTCTACTCACACAACAAACCCAAGAGAAAGGAAAAAAACATGGCTTCGATTATCCATCCAATGAAAACGCATAACCATTGTGAGCCATTGGACAATGCAATTGCACACATGGTGACATGGTGCACGGCCCAATGAATCAAGTCTGTACTTCATATTCACGGTTTAAGCCCTTGGGTTCTAATGTGTCCAGAGTACATATCCAGAAAGATTCCCTTTCTTTGTGCTAAGCACAAGTCAACAATACGTTGTAAGCAGATTCTATTACCAGTCCCACACCATTTTGTGACGCATAATCGCACAGTGGCCCAATTAAGATTCCAAGTCATCGAACATGTCCCAGCCATACGCAGAGGAGGCGATAGAATTAGGAAGCTCAAAGAAAGGGAATCTTTCTGGATATATACTCTGGGCACGTTGGAACCCAAGGGCTTAAACCATGAATATGAAGAACCGACTTGATTCATTGGGCCGTGCACATTTTTTCTAACGCCCGGTTCTTTTTCGTGTTCACACTATATATGGTTCCAGTATGTATGGAGTTCCATTCTTCCTTGTTTTTTAATTGTCATGTTTGTCTGATTACCTTGTCTAACAGTTTTTTCTCCCCTTTCTTTACCTTCCAGGTTCCCATAGTCACGTGAAATATCCCTGTTGCACTTGATTACGGCTCACTATTCACTATAGGATGTCTTATATCTAACATCACACTCTCACCCATCAGCACTCTATAGGTTTGTATAAGGTATGCGCTTACACATCCGGTCCTCCATAGGTATTTCCACTTATGTAGCACTATCCCTATGATCACTCATAACTCATACCCTTGTAGTCAATTACAGCCTCCTCTCTCCCCTCTCCCCTTCTCCCTTTCCATCTATAATTTTGCCAGTACAATATTAGTTTACATTAGGCACACACTCACATATTCCTTTCCTTAGTGACTTATTGTAATTCACATTCGCATACAATTCTCTATGCCTGCCCCATTACTACATTCATACCTACTTGACCCTATCCTGATACCCCTTGTCTCACCTTGTTGGTCCCTACACCTGTTATCATCTCCTTTCCTGTGTCTGTCTTGTCACACAACACATTTTAGCATATCCCTTGTGCTCCTTATTACCTGTCCTGCCTATTAGAATTATGTCCATTATGTCCATGCATGGCCCAATGAATCAAGTCTGTACTTCATATTCATGGTTTAAGCCTTTGGGTTCCAATGTGCCCAGAGTATATATCCAGAAAGATTCCCTTTCTTTGAGCTTCCTAATTCTATTGCCTCCTCTGCGTATGGCTTGGACATGTTCGATGACTTGGAATCTTAATTGGATCACTGTGTGATTATGCGTCACAAAATGGTGTGGGACTGGTAATAGAATCTGCTTACAATGTATTGTTGACTTGTGTTTAGCTCAAAGAAAGAGAATCTTTCTGGATATGTACTCTGGGCACATTAGAACCCAAGGGCTTAAACCGTGAATATGAAGTAAAGACTTGATTCATTGGGCCGTGCACCATGTCACCATGTGTCCAATTGCATTGTCCAATGGCTCACAATGGTTATGCGTTTTCATTGGATGGATAATCGAAGCCATGTTTTTTTCCTTTCTGTTGGGTTTGTTGTGTGAGTAGCCTATAGGATTAAGTTGGTTACCGCAGGCAGTGGATTTAACTTCCTGTCTTTGGTCCAGTGGTAGATGGATTGTCTGGTCTATGAGCTGTTATTGGTTTGAATGCAGGTGAATGCCCATGGGCTGCTTATGACTGTGTAAAATATGTAGTTTTACTGGGCTGGGATGAGAGAATCCATTGAAGCATGGTGTAGGGATTGTGGTTCCTGTGTGCTAAGAAGAGAGGCTGGCACCAGCCAGAAAGCCCCATTGCAGCCAATAATCACTTAATAACTTTTTCAACTTGTCATCATATGGGAGGCCTTCCATTCCTTGTAGTAGTCTAGTTGCCCACCTTTGAACTGACTCTAACTTCTGAATGTCCTTTTTAAAATGTGGAGCCCAAAACTGGTTCCCATATTCCAGATGTAGCCTTACAAGTGATTTATAGAGGTTGATCATCTTTACTTATCATTTAAAACTTTCAAACTGGTACACTCAACACATAAAGCCCCCCCCTTTTAAAGAGTAGTTTCCCTGTACCTAAGTGGGGGTCTACCTAGGTTGGAGCGAGTGGACCTTCGGGGTCCGGTGTCAGTGGTGACAGGCAGTGGGGCAGAGGGAACAGTCAGTTCCTCCTCCCTGCTATCATGTGGGGCAGGCGGAGGCGTAGGGGAGCTGGGTACAGGTACATCCCTGGGCACTGGCTCGCGGTTAACCGTTTCCATCATTTCTTCATCCACGGGTTGTGGGAACAGTATCACTGGAAGGATCACCGCACCGTTCTGTGTAGGCCAGTCTGCTGGAAAATCACCCATCATGGTGTGGATTACCTCTTTTTCCTTCTCCACTGGACTGGGAACTGGAGCCTCATCCGCTACTCTCAATGCTGGTGGGCACTTCTTCAGGTGGTCTCGGGAAACCGTGGCCAAAGTCCCCCCCTGGTCACGGCTGATCTGGTAGGCCTTCCCATTCTCCCATCCTGTGGGCTGGACTACATACGGGGTTTTTTCCCATTGATCATCCAGCTTGTGGGCCCTTCTTTTCCGTTTCAGCACTACATCCCCAGGTTGGAAGGAACCGGCAGGCGCCTTCTTGTTGAAGCACTGCTCCTGTTGTCCCCGACTCCGGCACAAGTTCTTTTCAACATACTCCTGGACCTGTCGGTACTGTGTCCTCCGCCGAGTGTCCCATTCAGCTGTCGACAGGAGTGCTTCTGAAGCTTCCAAGCCCATTTCCAGATCCACTGGTTGCCGGCCGGGACGAGCTCTCATCAGGTATGCTGGAGTGCATTTCGTAGAGCTGGAAGGGATGTTGTTGTACATATCGACCAGGTCAGGTAGCTTCTCCAGCCACAGGTTCCGCTCTTCCAGTGGTAACGTCTTGAGGAGGCCCAGGACCAAGTGGTTCATCTTTTCACAAATGCCATTGGTTTGGGCGTGGTAAGGCGTGGTCCGGATTTTCTTGCAGCCGTACAACTGGCAGAATTCCTGGAATACCTCTGCTTCAAAGGCCGGACCCTGGTCGGTAAGCACCCTCTCCGGGTACCAATGCGGTCAACAGAAATAAGCCTGGAAAGCCTTAGCAGCGGTGCGGCCGGTTAAGTCCTTAACTGGGACAACCACCAGGAACCTCGAGTAGTGGTCTACGATGGTCAGAGCGTAGGTGTACCCACTTCGGCTGGGGGTGAGCTTTACATGGTCAAGGGCAACCAGCTCCAGCGGTTGGTGTGTAATGATCGGGTGTAGGGGTGCCTTCTGGCTGGCCTCGTCCTTCCTTCTCAATGCGCAAGGGCCACATTCTCGGCACCAGGCCTCCACAGATTCCCGCATTCCACTCCAATAGAACCGCTCTCTTAACAACATCTCTAGCTTCTTCCACCCGAAGTGCACTGCACCATCATGGTATGCTTGCAGGACGGTGGGCACTTTAGCCTGGGGAATCACCAGCTGGCGGATCTTCTCGTGAGTCTTTGGATTAATCAGCTCGCGATACAACTTCCCCTGGTGTAGGTATAGCCGGGTCCGTTCTTGCCACAGACGTTGGGCTTCGGCAGGGGCAGCAGGGTCTATCCCAGCAGAACCCTGTTCCACTAGAGTCTTGACCAGGCGGACAGCAGGTGCCTGGTCCTGAGCTTCCTGCCAGTCCTGTCGGGGCAGCGGATCCAGGTTCACCCGTTGTTGGTAGACGTGCACCTTCTCAGTGAATGGCCGGGGTTGGGGGCGACACCTTCCGCACCAACCACATGTCCTAGGTACTGCACTCTGGGTTTCAGCAGATGACACTTTGAGGGCTTCAACTTCATCCCATACTTGGCAAGGGACGCGAACACCTCGGCTAGGTGCTCCAGGTGGGCTTCATACGTCTGTGAGTACACAATCACATCATCCAAGTACAGCAAAACGGTCCCATAGGCAGTCTTCTCTCGGTCCTCCGGTGCCACGGCCACCTGCCAGTACCCGCTGGTGAGGTCAAGGGTGGAGAAGTAGTTAGTGGTTCTCAGCGAGGCCAGGGACTCTTTGATGCGGGGCAGAGGGTAAGCATCCTTATGCGTTATCTGGTTAATCTTCCGGTAATCCACTCACATCCGCATGGTGCCATCCTTCTTCTTAACCAGCACCAACGGAGCGGCCCAGGGACTACAGCTGTCCCTAATAACCTCTGCCTCCTTCATGTTCCTCAACATGTCTTTGGCGCATTGGTAGTGCGCAGGGGGAATAGGCCTGTATCTCTCTTTAATAGGGGAGTGTGTACCGGTAGGGATGTGGTGTTGAACCCCTTTAATCTGCCCAAAATCTAGAGGGTGCTTGCTAAAAACCCGCTCATACTCCTGTACCACCCGGTATACCCCTTCCTTGTGGTGTATGGGGGTATCATCAGTGCCGACATGTAGCTCTCGATACCACTCGCCTAACTCCCCCAGGGATGAGTGGGAACCGGCAGCAGGCGGTGTGACCGGGGGAACGGCTTCATGGATCGTGTGGGGATCTAGAGTGAACAATTTGGCAAGGGTAGCGTACCGGGTGGTGCATGAATGCACACATATTGGTTTTATAATCTTATTGTATTACTTTATATTCTTATTTCACTTGTGCATATCTCCACCATAATCCTGGCTAAGAAATATAGCTTTTTTTGGGGTACACAGGTAGTAAGGTCTTCTTTCTATTTCTTTAGGGGTGATATAGCCTGGTGGAACTCTAGACCTCTAACATTATATATGCACCCTTTTTCTTTATGGTTCTTGGACACCTTATAACATTCTTCCATACATATATATCTTTCTCATAAATTATAAATAATTAGGCATTTTTATATATTTTATTTACATTTTCATAAATAACTTTTTACAAAGCATGGGGGACATTCTCACATACATATAATTTTCATGTACGCATTCTGAAAATTTACGCATAAACCGTACACACTCCTTTTTGTAACAATTTCTATAACTCATTCGCTGAACTCTCATCCCGGATATTCATTCTTACACCGAATTTCCTGTTATAACACAACATTCATGATTTTTATTCAATTTATTTTTATTTTTTAGGTTTATTAGTAGTGATGAGCGAGTACTAAAAAGCTCGGGTGCTCGAAGCTCGGGCCGAGCCTCCCAAGATACTCGTGTACTCGGCCCGAGCACCGAGCCCAATGTTATCCTATGGGAGACCCGAGTATTTTTGTGAAATGACCACCGGCAGCATGTAGAAACCCTAAAAATGGCACAAAAGTCTCCGAAGAGTGCTCAAATGACATGGCAACAGCATGGGGAAGACCCCTTGAAGCATTTATCACTCAAAAGTCACAGCTGTGAATAATTTTGTCCACGTTTTACGCCATTTTTACGGACTCACCAGAAAACCTTCCAAAATGACACCAAAATGATTTTTCATAGCGGAAATGTTAAGGGCACATACCCAATAGTGAGATAGAGCTAATGTATGTTACTTTTTGAGATCAATACATGAAAGATTTTACGTAAAACATTGTGTGGCACTCCGATGTCCCTGAGAAGAGACGTACATAAAGGCCTCTGAGTCTAATGTGCCCATTTTGAGGAACTGAGTCTTTGTAGTATTTTCCTTTGCCAGGGCAGTCCAAAATTGTGAGGTTCACCAATGCCCCTGCATACAGACGTGCATGATGGCCTGTAAACCTGAAGTGCCCATTGTAAGGAAGTGGGTCTATTGTAGTATAGCCCTTAGGCAGGGCAGCCAAAAATTGGGAGGCTCCACGTTGTCCCTGGATAGAGACGTGCATGAGGGCCTCAAAACATTAAGTGTCCAGTGTCAGGAAGTGGGTGTATTATAGTATAGCCCTTAGGCAGGGCAGCCAAAAATTGGGAGGCTCCACGTTGTCCCTGGATAGAGACGTGCATGAGGGCCTGTAAACCTGAAGTGCCCATTGGAAGGAAGTGGGTCTTTTGTAGTATAGCCCTTTGGCAGGGCAGCCAAAAATTGGGAGGCTCCACGTTGTCCCTGGATAGAGACGTGCATGAGGGCCTGTAAACCTGAAGTGCCCATTGGAAGGAAGTGGGTCTTTTGTAGTATAGCCCTTTGGCAGGGCAGCCAAAAATTGGGAGGCTCCACGTTGTCCCTGGATAGAGACATGCATGAGGGCCTCAAAACATTAAGTGTCCATTGTCAGGAAGTGGGTGTATTATAGTATAGCCCTTAGGCAGGGCAGCCAAAAATTGGGAGGCTCCACGTTGTCCCTGGATAGAGACGTGCATGAGGGCCTGTAAACCTGAAGTGCCCATTGGAAGGAAGTGGGTCTTTTGTAGTATAGCCCTTTGGCAGGGCAGCCAAAAATTGGGAGGCTCCACGTTGTCCCTGGATAGAGACGTGCATGAGGGCCTCAAAACATTAAGTGTCCATTGTCAGGAAGTGGGTGTATTATAGTATAGCCCTTTGGCAGGGCAGCCAAAAATTGGGAGGCTCCACGTTGTCCCTGGATAGAGACGTGCATGAGGGCCTCAAAACATTAAGTGTCCATTGTCAGGAAGTGGGTGTATTATAGTATAGCCCTTAGGCAGGGCAGCCAAAAATTGGGAGGCTCCACATTGTCCCTGGATAGAGACGTGCATGAGGGCCTCAAAACATTAAGTGTCCATTGTCAGGAAGTGGGTCTTTTGTAGTATAGCCCTTTGGCAGGGCAGCCAAAAATTGGGAGGCTCCACGTTGTCCCTGGATAGAGACGTGCATGAGGGCCTCAAAACATTAAGTGTCCATTGTCAGGAAGTGGGTGTATTATAGTATAGCCCTTAGGCAGGGCAGCCAAAAATTGGGAGGCTCCACGTTGTCCCTGGATAGAGACGTGCATGAGGGCCTCAAAACATTAAGTGTCCATTGTCAGGAAGTGGGTCTTTTGTAGTATAGCCCTTTGGCAGGGCAGCCAAAAATTGGGAGGCTCCACGTTGTCCCTGGATAGAGACGTGCATGAGGGCCTCAAAACATTAAGTGTCCATTGTCAGGAAGTGGGTGTATTATAGTATAGCCCTTTGGCAGGGCAGCCAAAAATTGGGAGGCTCCACGTTGTCCCTGCATAGAGACGTGCATGAGGGCCTCAAAACATTGTTCCCATTGCAAAGGAGCGGGTCTCCTGTCGTTGTAATGTCCATTCTGCAAAGAATGGGCGAAAAAATTTACCACTGGGGGTATACCTGAAACAAAGGCCTAACTCTTGTAACGGTCATCATGGTGGCGCATGAGGAGAAGGAGGAGCAGTCCAGCGATTATCCAAAGTCCAGAAGTGTGTACCCATGGGTGACTGGAGGTACATGGCAAATTCCCGTTACAAACTTTAAATTCCGCTCTCATTTGCTGGTGGTGTGGTGAAGTCTGGCCCAATCCAACCCTTGTTCATCTTGATCAGAGTCAGCCTGTCAGCATTTTCAGTTGACAGGCGGGTGCGTTTATCTGTAATGATTCCACCTGCGGCACTAAAAACACGCTCTGACAAAACGCTAGCGGCAGGGCAGGCCAGGACTTCCAAGGCGTAGAGAGCCAATTCATGCCACGTGTCCACCTTGGATACCCAATAATTGTAAGGCACAGAGGAATGTCGGAGTACAGTTGTTCGATCTGCAAGGTACTCCTTGAGCATCTGGGCAAACTTAGGATTTCTTGTGGCACTACCCCGCACCTCAGGGGCTGTGGTACGTGAGGGGCTGAGAAAACTGTCCCACATCTTAAAGACTGTTCCCCTACCTCTGGCGGATTGGACTTGTGCCTCTCTCGGCTGTACGCCTTGGTTGTCCACTGATTCCTGACTTATGCCGCTAGCGTTTTGTGAGGGGAATGCTTTGCCTACTTCCGTGACTATGGCCTTCCGGAACTGCTGCATTTTGGTTGACCTCTCCGCCTCGGGAATAAGAGACATAAAGTTCTCCTTGTAGCGTGGGTCTAACAGTGTTACCAACCAGTAATGATTGTCGGCCAAGATGTTCTTAAAGCGAGGGTCACGAGACAGGCAGCTTACCATAAAGTCAGCCATGTGCGCCAGACTCTTAACAGCCAGGACTTCAGTAGCCTGACCAACACGTTGACTGAACATGCTGTCCTCCTCCTCCTCCTCCTCATCTACCCTGTCCTCTGGCCAGCCACGCTGAACCGAGGATATGACTGGTGTGCATGTCATATCCTCAATTTGGCCGGAGATTTGCTCCATGTCTTCATCCTCCTCCTCGTCATAGTCCTCCACTGCACGTTGTGATGAGACGAGGCTGGGCTGTGTGTTATCACCCACACCCACTACTGTTTCTTGCTGCAACTCATCGCGCTCCGCCTGCAATGCATCATGTTTGGTTTTGAGCAGAGACCGTTTTAGAAGGCAGAGTAGCGGTATGGTGACGCTAATAATGGCGTCATCTTATACCTTTATGATGTTATTGTTTATTCTAAAGCAAACAAGATTTTAGGGTGTATAAAAAGGGAGATTAGATCCGGTGATCCCAACGTATTGTTAACCCTCTATAAATCACTTGTAAGGCCACATCTGGAATATGGGGTAAAGTCCTGAGCAGGTTGATAACCATTGGTTTGAGCATGGTAGGGTGTAGTGCGCATCTTCCTGCATCCGCCATAACCTTCCCTTAGGATATACTGTGCCCTTATCAGATTGGTTGTACAAGGTTGCTTCTCTTATTGGATGGATTTCAAGCTGCATGGATAATGTTCATTTAAATGATGTGGATAGAAAGACTGAAGATATCTACATGTAGTCTGAAATCCATCATGAATCAATACTATTTTACACAGTCATAAGCAGCCCATGGGCATTCACCTGCATTCAAACCAATAACAGCTCATAGACCAGACAATCCATCTACCACTGGACCAAAGACAGGAAGTTAAATCCACTGCCTGCGGTAACCAACTTAATCCTATAGGCTACTCACACAACAAACCCAACAGAAAGGAAAAAAACATGGCTTCGATTATCCATCCAATGAAAACGCATAACCATTGTGAGCCATTGGACAATGCAATTGGACACTTGGTGACATGGTGCACGGCCCAATGAATCAAGTCTTTACTTCATATTCACGGTTTAAGCCCTTGGGTTCTAATGTGCCCAGAGTACATATCCAGAAAGATTCTCTTTCTTTGAGCTAAACACAAGTCAACAATACATTGTAAGCAGATTCTATTACCAGTCCCACACCATTTTGTGACGCATAATCACACAGTGATCCAATTAAGATTCCAAGTCATCGAACATGTCCAAGCCATACGCAGAGGAGGCAATAGAATTAGGAAGCTCAAAGAAAGGGAATCTTTCTGGATATATACTCTGGGCACATTGGAACCCAAAGGCTTAAACCATGAATATGAAGTACAGACTTGATTCATTGGGCCATGCATGGACATAATGGACATAATTCTAATAGGCAGGACAGGTAATAAGGAGCACAAGTTATATGCTAAAATGTGTTGTGTGACAAGACAGACACAGGAAAGGACATGATAACAGGTGTAGGGACCAACAAGGTGAGACAAGGGGTATCAGGATAGGGTCAAGTAGGTATGAATGTAGTAATGGGGCAGGCATAGAGAATTGTATGTGAATGTGAATTACAATAAATCACTAAGGAAAGGAATATGTGAGTGTGTGTCTAATGTAAACTAATATTGTACTGGCAAAATTATAGATGGAAAGGGAGAAGGGGAGGGGGGAGAGAGGAGGCTGTAATTGACTACAAGGGTATGAGTTATGAGTGATCATAGGGATAGTGTTACATAAGTGGAAATACCTATGGAGGACCGGATGTGTAAGCGCATACCTTATACAAACCTATAGAGTGCTGATGAGTGAGAGTGTGATGTTAGATATAAGACATCCTATAGTGAATAGTGAGCCGTAATCAAGTGCAACAGGGATATTTCACGTGACTATGGGAACCTGGAAGGTAGAGAAAGGGGAGAAAAAACTGTTACACAAGGTAATCAGACATAATGTAACCAGTTGATCAGACATGATCACCTGGTTTGAGACCCCCTGCCTTACACTATATAGATATCATGTTCATTCCCCATCTATCTTGCTCAGGAGAGCATCTCCCTCCCCCGGCACCAAGAGCAGCTCATACTGAATTGTTACATTGACTAGTAACACTGCACACAGAAATGCACCTTAATATTCCACTGTTAACCCTTTCCTCCCAGCAGTAACACACAACTCCTCACCTTGATATCATGGTGATTTATGGTCAGAATGACTTCAATGCGATCAGTGATTTCTATTCTAGCTCTGCTCACATAGATTTTATATCCACACTCAACTATAGGCCGTTCTTCATATTTTGGGGGCTTTTAGTCAGATATACTAGTTTGTGCCTGTATAGTATTGGTGTAGATGGGAGTGTAGGGCATGGGTTACATGGCACTGTGGTGGAATACTGATGGGAGGTATTGGTGCTGTGTTTGATGCTTCTACTGGGTATTTTCCTACAAATACTGGAACAGCTCACTGCTTAGAATGATCCTTCCCAGCTCTATAATATATTATATATACCCCACAATGCAGGCTCACACACACATTTGTCTCAAGTGTGTTGTAGGGACACAGATACAGTCTTGGTCATGTGACTAAAGGCTACTTTACACACTGCGATATCGGTCCCGATATCGCTAGTGTGGGTACCCGCCCCCATCTGTTGCGCGACACGGGCAAATCGCTGCCCATGCCGCACAACACCGACCAGACCCGTCACACATACTTACCTGCCCGGCAACGTCGCTGTGTCCGGCGAACCGCCTCCTTTCTAAGGGGGCGGTCCGTGCGGCGTCACAGCGACGTCACTGAGCGACCGCCCAATAGCAGCGGAGGGGCGGAGATGAGTGGCCGGAACATCCCGCCCACCTCCTTCCTTCCTCATAGCGGCTGGGAGGCAGGTAAGGAGAGGTTCCTCGTTTCTGCGGTGTCACACGGAGCGATGTGTGCTACCGCAGGAGCGACGAACTACATCGTTACTGCTGCAGTAACGATAATCGAGAATGGAGACCCATGTCACCGATGAGCGATTTTGCACGTTTTTGCAACGATGCAAAATCGCTCATCGGTATCACACGCAGCAACATCGCTAATACGGCTGGATGTGCGTCACAAATTCCGTGACCCCAACGACTCCGCATTAGCGATGTCGCAGCGTGTAAAGCCCCCTTTAGTGGGAGTGGTGTACAGGGTCTTAGCAGTAAAGAGTATTCCATATTTCTGCCAGATACCCACAGAGATATTGAAATCTGAAAAAAGAGACTTCTGCTCATTGAAGGTAAGAACTGCTCACATAGCGTTCAACTCCACAGCAAACGAGTGTTCTAGCACTGGCATCTCAGGAGGGATATTCCCCTACTACACATGTGTGTCTAGGTCACTGTGACAGTTTACAGGACATAACTCAGGGCACCTAGACAGAAGGCAGAGGGACTACTTTCTATTTCTGGTGTAGAGCTTAGTACAATATATATATATTTATACTATTACATGGGACACATGTACCTTGTATTACCATTATTCGCTGTATATGAACCCCTTTTCTCCGGGCATTATTTGTCTATAGCATTTTTCACGAACCTGAGGCAACTGAGAACCCTTCAGTGAAGGAATTCCACTAACCCTCACAATACCTACCAGGGGCCTCCCTGCAGTAACTCAGGTAGTTGTACCCATTCTCTTTCCGCATTCTATGTGTTCTTCTTCTTTCTTCTTTTTTTTCTTTTTTCTTCTTTTTATTTCTATCATGTAGTTCAGGGGTTTATAGATATATGTCCTGCATCTCATATTTCCTTTAGTGGTGCTTCTTACCCATTCTCATATCATTTACCCTAGTATTTCATGATCCTGAGGCGACTGAGAACCCTTTAATAAAGGAATCCTTTTTCACCTGAATTGTCAAGTGATACTTACCAGTGACTATCACGTAATGTTACAGGTAGTTCCATTTTCTTCCTCTTCTTTCTCTCCTTTCTTCTTTGTCACACGGTCCATTGTGTTATAGCCCACGTGTCATGATAACACTTGTACCATCTTTTCATTTAGATTCCACCTACAATTATTTACCGATTCCAGTTCTGGAATAGGCTTTCATCATCTACTCACTAGAATTCTCAAGTTCATAAGGTACTGAGACATATACATGTTCACACCATTATAAAGAACAAAGTATAAACATTGAGGTTTTTCTCACACCCATGTTCCTGTGTTCTTTGATATGTGTTCATTTCCTTCACTATATAGGATTGCAAGTTTTCCATTTGTACCTTAATGGCAATGACGCTATACAATTGAACACATATCATCCTGTTATCCATATAGGTGTGTATTTACCTGCTTGACTATTTTTGGTTGTTTGATCCAGAATGTTTCTCCAGATAGGTCATGTGGAAATTTTCTTTCCTCAGTACAAATGTTTTCACTATGGCTTTGGAAAATTTTTTTGTATGTGCATCATGGTCATTTGACCCATTGTACTCTCAAGTAGCAATATATTGTACTGTTATGTTGTACTATGTACTAATTACGTGTTTATATGGTTTTGTAACCCTTTATGATCTTAGATAACTTTATCCTTGATAAAGACCTAAAAACAAGCTCGAAACGTTGGATGAATTATCCTTTTGCACAAATAAAGAATTTTCAGCATTCTAAGAGTTCTTTTCTTACGTTATTGATCACTATAGTGTGCCAGAGCTATTTCTATTGAATTGACTCTTATTTTTTCTGAGCACCTGCTATATACACAGTGAGCCAGACATATTCAATTTTCATTCAGAAGGCAGAGGGAAGCCTTAGCAGCTGAGCCTATATCTTGGCTTGTGAGCATTAGAACAGGCCGGCGATTACAGGGTAACATGAAAAATGTCCAGCTTGCATTATGACTAGAACATGACAATATCCTTTTAAGTACTAACCTATGATGCGTTCCTAAGTAGTTGATGTTATATGTTCTACATTTCATTTTCTGCATACTTTCCAAGTAGTAGAATTTGCTTTGATATAGGCAACTGGATTTTCACAATGAAAAGGCAAAGGATAACGCCCGAAAAAGACGCCATACATTATGTCAGTGCCATCACTGACAAACCTGGATTGACCATGAAATACATCAATCCCCTTAAAGGTGAGTTAAAACAAGTTTTAACTAAATTGCCTTAATATTGTCATGCATTAGAATGACTGTCTTAGGTAATGATAAATATTTTCTACAGGAAGAGGAGTGTTTGCTGAAACTGAAATCGAAAAAGGGAGTTTTGTTGCAGAATATCGAGGTGAGCTCACGTATGCACTTACGATGGTAGACAACTACTCGAGATTTATGGTTGTGGTACAAGTCAAAGATCTAATGGCCCATACTGCAGCGAAGGTCTTCCAAGCACACTTATGCAGACCTCATGGCTACTCAGAGAGAGTCCTCACAGATCAAGGCACTGCCTTTGAAGCGGAAATCTTCAAGGACTTCTGCAGCTTTTACCGATGCAGGAAGATGCGTACTACACCCTACCATGCTCAAACCAATGGTTATCAACCTGCTCAGGACTTTACCCCATATTCCAGATGTGGCCTTACAAGTGATTTATAGAGGGGTAACAATACGTTGGGATCATCGGATCTAATCTCCCTTTTTATACACCCTAAAATCTTGTTTGCGTTAGAATAAACAATAACATCATAAAGGTATAGCAGTACCGTTTCAAAGTTTCGGTGTCCCAAGCAGCATTCCATCAGCCTCTGGAAGGTTCCTGGCAAATTGCACAGCTCGAAGGGCATGCTTTTGAACTCGCAGAGACCCATCGGGGTGGCAAAGGCGGTCTTCTCCCGGTCTGCCTCAGCAACGGACACTTGCCAATAGTGACTAGTGAGATCAAGGGTAGAAAAATAATTTGCAGTTGTCAATGCAGCTAGCTATTCCTCAATACAGGGGAGTGGTGCTGTCCTTCTTCTTTAACAGGACCAACGGAGCTGCCCAGAGGCTACAACTGTCACGGATAACCCCAGCCTCCTTCATGTTGCTCAACATGTCCTTGGTACACTGGTAATGTGCAGGTAGATTTGGCTTATATCTCTCTTTGATGGGTGGGTGTGCACTTGTGGGGATGTAGTGTTTGACCCCTTTTATTTTTCAAAAGTCTAGCGGATGTTTGCTGAAGACTTGCTCGTATTCTTGCACTAGCCTGTAGACCCCCTTCTTGTGATGTGAAGGTGTGGAGTCAGTGCCTACGTGTAATTCCTTACACCACTCCTCTGGCTGACTTGGTGAGCTGTCACTGAATGGGTGGGCTGAAGCAATGGTGGATGCTGCTGTTTGGATAGCATGTGTATCTACTGAGAACAGCTTATCAATGGTGGCAAATCGGAGCAGCTTAATCTTTTGCTCTCCGCAGTTCAACACTCTCATGGGCACTCTTCCCTTCCATATTAATGAATAAAACTATGATGTAAATAGCATATAGATACCCCACAAATGCAGATAAAAGTAGGTTATGGGAAAAGGGGGAAGAGAGAAACAGGAAAATAGTGGAATAAAGTATACCTTCCAGGTGGGAGAGGAAATGGCAGCACAGCCAGTGGAGGTGAAGCAAGGGGAGCCTGCAACTAAAGAGTTGAGAGCGTTATCACATGGTGACTGAGCCTGATTGTAACGGGAGCATAGAGGTGCCGATCCTGTCTTACCTGCGTTGGTGTAGAAGTGGGTGTCCTGTGGTGGAGTCAGCTATGTGCAGTGGTGGCCGTGGGTTCTTTTATGTGCGACCGTAGTAATAGCTGTGCCCACTTCCTGTATGGGAGTGGAATGCAGTGAGGCTAATGGAACGCACGCCTGCGCATTTGTGTTTAACGTCGCGCATGTGCAGAACGGAGAAAAGGCTGCGCTCACTTCCTAATGAAAGGGAGTGAGACGCAGCTGGGAAGGGAAGGGAAAAGATTAGGGTTTGGGGATGATGAAAGGGCTTTCTACGGGCAAGGATGGCAAAGGGTGGCAGTGACGGAAAGTCAGGCAGATGGTCCTGTCCTGTCCTGTCCGTCCGTCTTTTTGTATCATGAATTGGAAAGACTGCAAGGGGGAGGGGAGGTGCTTGTGCCCAAAAGGAGGAGTTATTCAGATTCATTGCAGTGGGCGGCGGCTGCAAAAAGCACCATTCTCCTTGTTTTTGCTCTGCAAAACAGCCTTTTCAAGGGTTTGGCTTGGGTGACAAAATGTCTTCTGTAGGCGTGGGTTTGTCTCCCTCTCCCTAAGATGTGTCCGGTATAGGCCAGGGTGCCACTCAAGGCCGTAACCAATTCGGGTTATAGCTTCTCGGCCTTTTGGCTAAGATCAAGTGTAGTTTCGGAGGACGCTACCTTGGTCGGTACTGGAAGGTGCCTGGGATTGCACGTCTGCCGGCCTTGAGGGAGTGTGTGCGCCTTCTGGTGACACATAGCCCTCTTGTGCCTGGACGGTTCCCAGGCAACGGGAGGCGATCACCTTTGTTATTTTGAAGTCCTACTGATAAACAGAAAAAAAATGAAAATCCAGTTGCCTATATCAAAGCAAATTCTACTACTTGTAAAGTATGCAGAAAATGAAATGTAGAACATATAACATCAACTGCTTAGGAACGCATCATAGGTTAGTACTTAAAAGGATATTGTCATGTTCTAGTCATAATGCAAGCTGGACATTTTTCATGTTACCCTGTAATCGCCGGCCTGTTCTAATGCTCACAAGCCAAGATATAGGCTCAGCTGCTAAGGCTTCCCTCTGCCTTCTGAATGAAAATTGAATATGTCTGGCTCACTGTGTATATAGCAGGTGCTCAGAAAAAATAAGAGTCAATTCAATAGAAATAGCTCTGGCACACTATAGTGATCAATAACGTAAGAAAAGAACTCTTAGAATGCTGAAAATTCTTTATTTGTGCAAAAGGATAATTCATCCAACGTTTCGAGCTTGTTTTTAGGTCTTTATCAAGGATAAAGTTATCTAAGATCATAAAGGGTTACAAAACCATATAAACACGTAATTAGTACATAGTACAACATAACAGTACAATATATTGCTACTTGAGAGTACAATGGGTCAAATGACCATGATGCACATACAAAAAAATTTTCCAAAGCCATAGTGAAAACATTTGTACTGAGGAAAGAAAATTTCCACATGACCTATCTGGAGAAACATTCTGGATCAAACAACCAAAAATAGTCAAGCAGGTAAATACACACCTATATGGATAACAGGATGATATGTGTTCAATTGTATAGCGTCATTGCCATTAAGGTACAAATGGAAAACTTGCAATCCTATATAGTGAAGGAAATGAACACATATCATATCAAAGAACACAGGAACATGGGTGTGAGAAAAACCTCAATGTTTATACTTTGTTCTTTATAATGGTGTGAACATGTATATGTCTCAGTACCTTATGAACTTGAGAATTCTAGTGAGTAGATGATGAAAGCCTATTCCAGAACTGGAATCGGTAAATAATTGTAGGTGGAATCTAAATGAAAAGATGGTACAAGTGTTATCATGACACGTGGGCTATAACACAATGGACCGTGTGACAAAGAAGAAAGGAGAGAAAGAAGAGGAAGAAAATGGAACTACCTGTAACATTACGTGATAGTCACTGGTAAGTATCACTTGACAATTCAGGTGAAAAAGGATTCCTTTATTAAAGGGTTCTCAGTCGCCTCAGGATCATGAAATACTAGGGTAAATGATATGAGAATGGGTAAGAAGCACCACTAAAGGAAATATGAGATGCAGGACATATATCTATAAACCCCTGAACTACATGATAGAAATAAAAAGAAGAAAAAAGAAAAAAAAGAAGAAAGAAGAAGAACACATAGAATGCGGAAAGAGAATGGGTACAACTACCTGAGTTACTGCAGGGAGGCCCCTGGTAGGTATTGTGAGGGTTAGTGGAATTCCTTCACTGAAGGGTTCTCAGTTGCCTCAGGTTCGTGAAAAATGCTATAGACAAATAATGCCCGGAGAAAAGGGGTTCATATACAGCGAATAATGGTAATACAAGGTACATGTGTCCCATGTAATAGTATAAATATATATATATGCTCTACACCAGAAATAGAAAGTAGTCCCTCTGCCTTCTGTCTAGGTGCCCTGAGTTATGTCCTGTAAACTGTCACAGTGACCTAGACACACATGTGTAGTAGGGGAATATCCCTGCTGAGATGCCAGTGCTAGAGCACTCGTTTGCTGTGGAGTTGAACGCTATGTGAGTAGTTCTTACCTTCAATGAGCAGAAGTCTCTTTTTTCAGATTTCAATATCTCTGTGGGTATCTGGCAGAAATATGGAATACTCTTTACTGCTAAGACCCTGTACACCACTCCCACTAAAGGGGGCTTTACACGCTGCGACATCGCTAATGCGGAGTCGTTGGGGTCACGGAATTTGTGACGCACATCCGGCCGCATTAGCGATGTTGCTGCGTGTGATACCGATGAGCGATTTTGCATCGTTGCAAAAACGTGCAAAATCGCTCATCGGTGACATGGGTCTCCATTCTCGATTATCGTTACTGCAGCAGTAACGATGTAGTTCGTCGCTCCTGCGGTAGCACACATCGCTCCGTGTGACACCGCAGAAACGAGGAACCTCTCCTTACCTGCCTCCCAGCCGCTATGAGGAAGGAAGGAGGTGGGCGGGATGTTCCGGCCACTCATCTCCGCCCCTCCGCTGCTATTGGGCCGTCGCTCAGTGACGTCGCTGTGACGCCGCACGGACCGCCCCCTTAGAAAGGAGGCGGTTCGCCGGACACAGCGACGTCGCCGGGCAGGTAAGTATGTGTGACGGGTCTGGTCGGTGTTGTGCGGCATGGGCAACGATTTGCCCGTGTCGCGCAACAGATGGGGGCAGGTACCCACACTAGCGATATCGGGACCGATATCGCAGTGTGTAAAGTAGCCTTTAGTCACATGACCAAGACTGTATCTGTGTCCCTACAACACACTTGAGACAAATGTGTGTGTGAGCCTGCATTGTGGGGTATATATAATATATTATAGAGCTGGGAAGGATCATTCTAAGCAGTGAGCTGTTCCAGTATTTGTAGGAAAATACCCAGTAGAAGCATCAAACACAGCACCAATACCTCCCATCAGTATTCCACCACAGTGCCATGTAACCCATGCCCTACACTCCCATCTACACCAATACTATACAGGCACAAACTAGTATATCTGACTAAAAGCCCCCAAAATATGAAGAACGGCCTATAGTTGAGTGTGGATATAAAATCTATGTGAGCAGAGCTAGAATAGAAATCACTGATCGCATTGAAGTCATTCTGACCATAAATCACCATGATATCAAGGTGAGGAGTTGTGTGTTACTGCTGGGAGGAAAGGGTTAACAGTGGAATATTAAGGTGCATTTCTGTGTGCAGTGTTACTAGTCAATGTAACAATTCAGTATGAGCTGCTCTTGGTGCCGGGGGAGGGAGATGCTCTCCTGAGCAAGATAGATGGGGAATAAACATGATATCTATATAGTGTAAGGCAGGGGGTCTCAAACCAGGTGATCATGTCTGATCAACTGGTTACATTATGTCTGATTACCTTGTCTAACAGTTTTTTCTCCCCTTTCTTTACCTTCCAGGTTCCCATAGTCACGTGAAATATCCCTGTTGCACTTGATTACGGCTCACTATTCACTATAGGATGTCTTATATCTAACATCACACTCTCACCCATCAGCACTCTATAGGTTTGTATAAGGTATGCGCTTACACATCCGGTCCTCCATAGGTATTTCCACTTATGTAACACTATCCCTATGATCACTCATAACTCATACCCTTGTAGTCAATTACAGCCTCCTCTCTCCCCCCTCCCCTTCTCCCTTTCCATCTATAATTTTGCCAGTACAATATTAGTTTACATTAGGCACACACTCACATATTCCTTTCCTTAGTGATTTATTGTAATTCACATTCACATACAATTCTCTATGCCTGCCCCATTACTACATTCATACCTACTTGACCCTATCCTGATACCCCTTGTCTCACCTTGTTGGTCCCTACACCTGTTATCATGTCCTTTCCTGTGTCTGTCTTGTCACACAACACATTTTAGCATATAACTTGTGCTCCTTATTACCTGTCCTGCCTATTAGAATTATGTCCATTATGTCCATGCATGGCCCAATGAATCAAGTCTGTACTTCATATTCATGGTTTAAGCCTTTGGGTTCCAATGTGCCCAGAGTATATATCCAGAAAGATTCCCTTTCTTTGAGCTTCCTAATTCTATTGCCTCCTCTGCGTATGGCTTGGACATGTTCGATGACTTGGAATCTTAATTGGATCACTGTGTGATTATGCGTCACAAAATGGTGTGGGACTGGTAATAGAATCTGCTTACAATGTATTGTTGACTTGTGTTTAGCTCAAAGAAAGAGAATCTTTCTGGATATGTACTCTGGGCATATTAGAACCCAAGGGCTTAAACCGTGAATATGAAGTAAAGACTTGATTCATTGGGCCGTGCACCATGTCACCAAGTGTCCAATTGCATTGTCCAATGGCTCACAATGGTTATGCGTTTTCATTGGATGGATAATCGAAGCCATGTTTTTTTCCTTTCTGTTGGGTTTGTTGTGTGAGTAGCCTATAGGATTAAGTTGGTTACCGCAGGCAGTGGATTTAACTTCCTGTCTTTGGTCCAGTGGTAGATGGATTGTCTGGTCTATGAGCTGTTATTGGTTTGAATGCAGGTGAATGCCCATGGGCTGCTTATGACTGTGTAAAATAGTATTGATTCATGATGGATTTCAGACTACATGTAGATATCTTCAGTCTTTCTATCCACATCATTTAAATGAACATTATCCATGCAGCTTGAAATCCATCCAATAAGAGAAGCAACCTTGTACAACCAATCTGATAAGGGCACAGTATATCCTAAGGGAAGGTTATGGCTATAAAAGGGGACTTCTTGGAGTCACCAGGTTGTTGATGGATGTTGCATGATCTAGTCTAAGCTCTTAGGAGCTGGCTAGGGGATCAGAACCAGGATGCCTTGTGGACTCGGTCTAGGGACTTTGGCTTCAACTAGAGGATCACTTGGCTACATGGCTTCAATCTAGGGGCTCCAATTCCGATTGGAGATCATAACCGCAATCTAGGGATTTCGACTCCGGCTGCCAGGATTATACCATATCATCATACCAGAGACTACTTAAGGAAGAAACCCAGGTTGGACAATTTTGTCACCTGGCTACAGACTTTGCAGACCTCAGCCAGCTTCCTAAATCTGGCGCTATTCTATTGTCGGTGGGTGCCCGACAAATTACACAGCTATGTAAAATTTTGGTTTATGAAACTTCAAATCCAGTGACTGATTATTATGTTTTCTAATGTCCTGATTTAAAAAAAAAAATAAATATTTTTTTTTAACCATCAAATATTGATTTTGTACAATCCATGTGTGAAGTTACATACAAGTGACATGAACAAGAAAAATACTTATTGTAACCAAAAATATTCACAATTTTATATATAAAATACATTTATTTATTGTACAGTCATTCTGCAACTTTATTAGAAATTTATTCTTGCACTTTTTCCTTTTCTCTAGATCCCCCTTTTCTCTTATAGAAGGCCTGTGGATCTTCTCTGTGAAGCATCCGGCAATCATGTTCACGTTTCATTTACTTTGGTATCGTCGTTCCATCTCCTTGATATTCCGATGAAAACCTTCTTGTTCTTCCCACCAGCACCAAGGTTTTCAGACAAGTAGTCCAAATAGGAATGTAAAAAATGTAACTTCAAATTCATTAGACAACCCAAGGCTTTGAAACGTTTCAGCATGTTCTCCACGATGGACTTAAATTTTGATTCTTTGTTGTTACCTAGAAACGTATTTATTGCTTCTTTCAAAGAGTCCCAAGCCCTTTTTTCAACAGTTTTCATTATTGTTTAAAACACGTCATCCTTCATTCATGGGTTTCTGAATATCCGAACCCACAAAAATGCTTTTGTGCTGCCCCTGTGCCAGCAGCCGCCGTTGGTCGGATCCAGACCTTCTAAGAGAGTGGCTCGACCCGGGGGTCTCGCGGACATGTCGAATAAAAGGAGGAATGTAGATGTATGGGCTAGGCCGTATTAAGTTTGTGACGCCACCAACGGTGTGTGGTGAGGTGGGACACCACCGCTGCCGTTATGGGATACCCGGGAGAGATGTAGTGGCAGCTGGATGTTAACCCCTCCGTGTGTAGGGATGATTGCCCCGGGGCCCAGTGTCTTTGTGCAGGGTATGGTGATGGCAAGGGCCGGCGCGCCTGAGCAAGCAGGGGGATGTTTGGTTACTCACAGTAAATGAATCACACGAGTCTTTCGGTAAACCAAAGGTGCTGGTGGCCTGCCGCCCCGGCCGGTTGCATTCAGGTCCCCCACCCAGGCTGGTGGTCGCTGTCCTTTACTCTGCACTTGTTTTTGTGTATGGTGGACTGCCTGGTCTGGAACTCAGGAGTCCGCTCCCGGCTGGATATGGCCTAAGGAGCCGTGCCCGCAGGCGCTGGCCCGTGGGATCTAAGGGCCCTGGCGGTGGCCTTATCCCTATCAGTGGGCTGTTGTCTTCTTTGAGGGACTTTAGGTGGGATAGGACCTATAATCCTGCCCTCAATCATTTAATTAGCTAGGCCGCTGTTTTCGGTCCTGGCTTCAGGGTCCTAGGTGACTAGGGTTTCAGGTCGGCTGTGTGTTTCCTAAGTGAGGAAAGGTGTTGTGCGGGGGCCTATCTGTAACTACCTGGTTTTGCCAGGGCATCACACCTTCCTTCAGACTTGATTCTGACAGTCCCTGAAACTTGGTACACAGGTACTTAAACATCTCTCCTTCTTTCAGTAGCGCTTTCACAAACAGCTTCATCAGTCCAAGCTTACAGTGGAGTGGTGGCAAGAGAACTTTAGGTGGGATCAACTAAGCTTTATGCAACAATGTTCTTGAGTCCCGGTTACAAAGATGTTCTTGTTGGCCAATTTTTTTTGCTCCAGTGAAGAGTCCTAACCTGGCTTTCCAATTCACACAAAAAGCATGTGTTCTGCCTTCTTTTACGTAATGCTGTGAATCTCTAGCATACAGCTAAACCCTAGTTCACATTTCAAATAAACAGACTGTGGAGTTCAATAGCCTTGATTTATTAGCTGGTAACGTGAACTTGATTGCAGTATACATGGAATATACAGTGAATATAGGAATATCCAAGATGCAGTTGAAGACAGAATACGGTATATCCAAGATACTGTTTTATACGGGTAAAAACTATAACAAGAAAATGATTACAGTCAGTACAGTGTTAATACAGAGTTAACATAGCATAACAGTACATGAGATGCAGTTCTTACGAGAATGTAGGTGAAAGGTCACTGCATCTGCAATACATAGAAATCTTATCTAGACAAACAAGACAGGGATGACACTAAAGGTGTAGAAGTACAATGTACAATGCATTTACTACACTCTTCCATCTAGGATTCTATCACTAACACATGTAATTTGCTTTGCTCACCGGATTACACTAGGCAGGGGTGAATGTACAGAGAGGTAAGTCGGCATGTCCTTTCCTGACAAATCCAAAGAGAAAATGGCTGCAGGCTTCTTCTCAGCTCAGGGAGGCATTCCTTACCCAGAATACATTTAGCTTAAAGGGAAACTCAGCAATTCAAAAGAATAACAATGACCTCTAGGGGTTGTAACAGAAATTTTAATGAATGACTATTAGCAGGCTGCCATGAGGCAGAACAGCATGGGTATTTAATATATCCTCCTTGCTGCCCAAGAAGCAATGAGAACATTTTTAGACCACCACATATTGACCATCCATGCTCCTTGTAGTTAAGTTTCTTGAGAATAAAGTCTAAATTCTCACAGCTTTCTTCCAAGTGCATAGCATGTGTGACGCCCTGGACTAGCCAGGTAGTCACAAACACAAAATCACACACACCCCCTCCCCTGGATAGTCTACATCAGTCACACAAAATCCTTGTTGCCTCCTCCAGGGTCTGATGTCCACACCAGGTGGGGCGGAGCCAGGCGGTTGGCCCCACCCACCGAGGAGTTCACAGGCCTGGAGGCGGGAAAAAGCAGTTAGTTTAGTTTTGTAGTGGAAAGTGAGAGGACAGAAACTGTTAGTGTCTGGGTAGGAGCCCAGGCACTGTCAGCAAGGTCGGCAGACGGTGGTGGCCGTCTGCAGGAGGTGGTACAAGTCAGCTGAACCGTAGGACCGGGGACGGGCGGTGACCCGAAGGGAACTGAACCGGTGAGCGGATCTGTACCAAGCACAAAGGCAGGGCCATTGGACCCTGACCAGGCTAGGAGCCGCCGACAATGGTCAAATCCGAGAGTGACCGGAATCCCAGGGGTTCCCTAACACCCAAGACCCGACAGAAGGCAACCGTCCACACCGTGAGGATAAAAAGCCACCGCCATAGGCTAGAGATCCAAGGGCCAGCGCCTGCGGGCAAACGGGCTCCCTCGGTACGTACACCCCAGCCATCCAGCCTCCCCGTACCGCCACCGGGCCCCGGGATCACCAACCCCTACCCACGGAGGGGGAACCAACATCCTAGCTGCTCCCTGCCATCGCTCCCGGGATCCCCGTCACCAGCAGTGGTGGTGCCCATTATCACCACGACCTGTGGGTGACGTCACTAACTATCTCCCCAAACAAACCACCCCCTTTTCACTCGTGGGCGAGGAGCGCTGCTCGAGTCCCCGGATCTGGCCCTCCGCTCGAGCCACCGAGCAGCAGCAGCAGCAGAAGTCCCCGAACCCGAGCGTAGCGTGCGTGGCCCCTCTGCCCGCGACACATGCCCTACACACACTGAAGAATACTTACTGCCATTGAGCAGTAGCACAGCTTTCAGACTTTTTGGATGAAACAATGACGTGTCTCCACTCGCTCACATTGTACTTAATGTTACATTTTCCATCAGCACAGGAACATCGCTTGAATACACTAGAGCACCATCTTCAGAAAAGTATGGAGGGAATCTTTTCAGAATTCTAACCTTTTGGAAACCTATTGTCACGCTCTCCGGGTCCCCTGCTCTGCCCCCCGGCTCACCTGCCACGCTCCCCGGCTTCCCTGCTTCGCTCCCCGGCTCCTCTGGCAGACATCCCCCGCTCCACGGTCTCCAGCCTCCACCACCTGCGGTCCCCAGGCGGCCCGGTCCCCACTCCCGGCGCCCGTCGGCAGCCCTGCTCCAGGCCGGCTCCCCTGCTTCCTATACACCGCTCCCTGCCCTGGCTTCTGGCACCCGGGCCTCGCGCATGCGCATTAGGGCGCGCGCGCGGTCATTGACCCTCTCTTAAAGGGCCAGCGTCCACTGACAGGAAATTGAACACACAGGTACAGGGTATAAAGGGGTTTAATGTCCAAGTGGGCGGGGCCTGTTCTTCGTGTTTCCTAAGCTAGGAGTCAGGTCTCCTTGTGTCTCTGTGATATACTTACCTATCTCTCTTCTAGAGCCGCTCCTGCCTCGCCATCCGGTCCTGCCGATTCCCGAACCCCGAACGCTGACTATCTGCCATCCCGTCAGTCCGTACCATCTCTGATCCCTGTGGTGACCCGTCCTCTCGCTCCATCGGTTCCGGACTCTGCCTGACATCTCGGCCTCCGAACCTGAGCTCCGTCACCCGGACTACCATCAGTGACTCCGTGGTCCCAGGGACTTCTCCATTCCACTCTTTTGCACGGACTGTCCTGCTACCCGTAGTGCTCCGGCTACCGGACCCCTTGCCTTCATTAAGGTGTTCGGCCCAGTGGATCCACCTCCTGGGTCTGCCCGTCCACCTGGCCCTAACACCTATAGAATCAGTGTTTGTGAAAAAACTGTACGTGATGATATTTTTTCAATATTTTTACTGAGTCCAATGATCAAAAGTATGAAAAAAATCACATCTTTCAAAAATTTTTACCCTTGGAAACCTGTGTTATTATTACTATGCACGAGCCCTAAATTGTCTGAAAAACAACAAATATGCTGGTTGGATAGACCTTGACCCAACAATTCAACGGCCACAATTAAGGAGAAAAGTGCTAAGAGAGTTAAATTTGCCCCTGAAATAACCCATGATACGGGCCAAGGAGGGACACACCATTTTGATCCGAAAATAGCCCAACACCATGAGAGACGGGCAAATCCGTGAAAAGACAAAGTTCCAAGCTACAACTGACGCAGGATCTACAGCACATACGCCCATTGTAATTGTTCATGATTTCCGGCCACTACGCATTTCAGCCTTCAGGGACCTGGTAATTCGAATGCTATGTCCAGGAGTAGAGATGAGCGAACCGGTCCCGGTTCGGCTCGAGGTCGGTTCGCCGAACGGAGCTCCCGTTCGAGTTCGGCTCGTCGAACGTTCGACGAACCGAACTCGAGCCAATAGGAAACAATGGCAGGCAATCACAAACACAGTAAAACACCTAGAAAACACCCTCAAAGGTGTCCAAAAGGTGACAAACAACTCACAACACAACACAAACACATGGGAAAGTGACAAGGACATATACTCATGCGAAAACAAAACAGCTGGACAAGGAAAAAGAGGAGGACACACAGATATAGGCATGGCACGCCATTCTAAAATCATGTAAAACACCGCAAGGTGACTCCAAGCGGAGTCTCCCTTTTTTCCAAAAATTGGGCCACACAGACACCCACCCCATCAGTGGCAGCACTTGGGCCCTAGTTGCAAACAGGATGTTTTGATTTGCATCAAGCACATTCAAAAATACGCCATTCTTATCCGTCCCCAGGATGACACCGGGGTAGGTAGCAAAGTCTTTCCTGATCCCAGCTCTGTTCATCTTGGCTTCTTTTAAAAACACAGCAAGCAAGGGTTACTCCAAGCGGAGTCTCCCTTTTTTCCAAAAATTGGGCCACACAGACACCCACCCCATCAGTGGCAGCACTTGGGCCCTAGTTGCAAACAGGATGTTTTGATTTGCATCAAGCACATTCAAAAATACGCCATTCTTATCCGTCCCCAGGATGACACCGGGGTAGGTAGATAAAGTCTTTGCTGACCCATGACTTGTTCATCTTGGCTTCTTTTAAAAACACAGCAAGCAAGGGTTACTCCAAGCGGAGTCTCCCTTTTTTCCAAAAATTGGGCCACACAGACACCCACCCCATCAGTGGCAGCACTTGGGCCCTAGTTGCAAACAGGATGTTTTGATTTGCATCAAGCACATTCCAAAATTCGCCATAATTAACCGTCCCCAGGATGACACCGGGGTAGGTAGCAAAGTCTTTCCTGATCCCAGCTCTGTTCATCTTGGCTTCTTTTAAAAACACAGCAAGCAAGGGTTACTCCAAGCGGAGTCTCCCTTTTTTCCAAAAATTGGGCCACACAGACACCCACCCCATCAGTGGCAGCACTTGGGCCCTAGTTGCAAACAGGATGTTTTGATTTGCATCAAGCACATTCAAAAATACGCCATAATTAACCGTCCCCAGGATGACACCGGGGTAGGTAGCAAAGTCTTTCCTGATCCCAGCTCTGTTCATCTTGGCTTCTTTTAAAAACACAGCAAGCAAGGGTTACTCCAAGCGGAGTCTCCCTTTTTTCCAAAAATTGGGCCACACAGACACCCACCCCATCAGTGGCAGCACTTGGGCCCTAGTTGCAAACAGGATGTTTTGATTTGCATCAAGCACATTCAAAAATACGCCATAATTAACCGTCCCCAGGATGACACCGGGGTAGGTAGCAAAGTCTTTCCTGATCCCAGCTCTGTTCATCTTGGCTTCTTTTAAAAACACAGCAAGCAAGGGTTACTCCAAGCGGAGTCTCCCTTTTTTCCAAAAATTGGGCCCCACACACACCCACCCCTTCAGTGGCAGCAGTTGTGCCCCAGTTGTACACTTCACAGCTACATTTGCATCAAGCACATTCAAAAATACGCTATTCTTAACCGTCCCCAGGATGACACCGGGGTAGGTAGCAAAGTCTTTCCTGATCCCAGCTCTGTTCATCTTGGCTTCTTTTAAAAACACAGCAAGCAAGGGTTACTCCAAGCGGAGTCTCCCTTTTTTCCAAAAATTGGGCCACACAGACACCCACCCCATCAGTGGCAGCACTTGGGCCCTAGTTGCAAACAGGATGTTTTGATTTGCATCAAGCACATTCAAAAATACGCCATAATTAACCGTCCCCAGGATGACACCGGGGTAGGTAGCAAAGTCTTTCCTGATCCCAGCTCTGTTCATCTTGGCTTCTTTTAAAAACACAGCAAGCAAGGGTTACTCCAAGCGGAGTCTCCCTTTTTTCCAAAAATTGGGCCACACAGACACCCACCCCATCAGTGGCAGCACTTGGGCCCTAGTTGCAAACAGGATGTTTTGATTTGCATCAAGCACATTCAAAAATACGCCATAATTAACCGTCCCCAGGATGACACCGGGGTAGGTAGCAAAGTCTTTCCTGATCCCAGCTCTGTTCATCTTGGCTTCTTTTAAAAACACAGCAAGCAAGGGTTACTCCAAGCGGAGTCTCCCTTTTTTCCAAAAATTGGGCCCCACACACACCCACCCCTTCAGTGGCAGCAGTTGTGCCCCAGTTGTACACTTCACAGCTACATTTGCATCAAGCACATTCAAAAATACGCTATTCTTAACCGTCCCCAGGATGACACCGGGGTAGGTAGCAAAGTCTTTCCTGATCCCAGCTCTGTTCATCTTGGCTTCTTTTAAAAACACAGCAAGCAAGGGTTACTCCAAGCGGAGTCTCCCTTTTTTCCAAAAATTGGGCCACACAGACACCCACCCCATCAGTGGCAGCACTTGGGCCCTAGTTGCAAACAGGATGTTTTGATTTGCATCAAGCACATTCAAAAATACGCCATAATTAACCGTCCCCAGGATGACACCGGGGTAGGTAGCAAAGTCTTTCCTGATCCCAGCTCTGTTCATCTTGGCTTCTTTTAAAAACACAGCAAGCAAGGGTTACTCCAAGCGGAGTCTCCCTTTTTTCCAAAAATTGGGCCCCACACACACCCACCCCTTCAGTGGCAGCAGTTGTGCCCCAGTTGTACACTTCACAGCTACATTTGCATCAAGCACATTCAAAAATACGCTATTCTTAACCGTCCCCAGGATGACACCGGGGTAGGTATGTCCAGGAGTAGAGATGAGCGAACCGGTCCAGGTTCGGCTCGAGGTCGGTTCGCCGAACGGAGCTCCCGTTCGAGTTCGGCTCGTCGAACGTTCGACGAACCGAACTCGAGCCAATAGGAAACAATGGCAGGCAATCACAAACACAGTAAAACACCTAGAAAACACCCTCAAAGGTGTCCAAAAGGTGACAAACAACTCACAACACAACACAAACACATGGGAAAGTGACAAGGACATATACTCATGCGAAAACAAAACAGCTGGACAAGGAAAAAGAGGAGGACACACAGATATAGGCATGGCACGCCATTCTAAAATCATGTAAAACACCGCAAGGTGACTCCAAGAGGAGTCTCCCTTTTTTCCAAAAATTGGGCCCCACACACACCCACCCCTTCAGTGGCAGCAGTTGTGCCCCAGTTGTACACTTCACAGCTACATTTGCATCAAGCACATTCAAAAATACGCTATTCTTAACCGTCCCCAGGATGACACCGGGGTAGGTAGCAAAGTCTTTCCTGATCCCAGCTCTGTTCATCTTGGCTTATTTTAAAAACACAGCAAGCAAGGGTTACTCCAAGCGGAGTCTCCCTTTTTTCCAAAAATTGGGCCACACAGACACCCACCCCATCAGTGGCAGCACTTGGGCCCTAGTTGCAAACAGGATGTTTTGATTTGCATCAAGCAAATTCAAAAATACGCCATAATTAACCGTCCCCAGGATGACACCGGGGTAGGTAGCAAAGTCTTTCCTGATCCCAGCTCTGTTCATCTTGGCTTCTTTTAAAAACACAGCAAGCAAGGGTTACTCCAAGCGGAGTCTCCCTTTTTTCCAAAAATTGGGCCACACAGACACCCACCCCATCAGTACTTTACCCTCCACACCAGTCCCAAGCTGGAAGCACTGCAGCACTGCCTCGGCGAAGCGGCAACAGGCTGTGCTGCAGCTAATCTGCATAGGTGACAAACCCCACAATGCAGAAGAGGTGTGGACAGCTCTAAAACAGCATGCAGATCACTGGCTCACACCTCTGAACCTAAAGCCAGGAAAGGTTGTGTGTGACAATGGCCGGAACCTGGTGGCGGCTTTGAGGCGAGGCCAGCTGACACATGTTCCATGCGTGGCCCATGTGCTCAACCTCGTGGTTCAGCGGTTTCTAAACTCATACCCAGAGATGTCTGATCTGCTGGTAAAAGTTCGCCGCCTGTCTGCACATTTTCGAAAGTCACCTACTGCTTCAGCCGGCCTTGCCGGCTTTCAGCGTCATTTGCATCTTCCGGCTCACAGACTGGTGTGTGATGTCCCCACGCATTGCTGATATGTGCCCGTTCAAGTGTCTCGGGAATTTTCAACAGATCCGTCCGAAGGTGGATGGCCCCTTATTATGTCACGAGGATGGGTCCTTTTTATCGAGATACCAATTTGTGAGTGTTTTTAGGGCATGTTTGAAGTCGTTGGGGTTAGATCCGAAGTCTTTCGGATTGGGGCAGCGAAGGAGGCCTCTATATGCGGCCTACCGGAGGAGACAGTTAAGCAGATTGGTAGGTGGAAGTCGCAGCGCTTTAAGTCGTATGTACGTCCCCAGGTGGTTGTTGGCAATTGAGGGGAAAAGGGGGGGGTATTAGGGTAGCAATTGGGGGGGTGAGAGTGTGTGTTTTTTATCAATTTGGTTTGGTGAGGCAATAAAATGGTGTCGTCTGTACATTTTGTATTGCAGAAGCACCCCCCCTTCCTTCCCTGGTCTGGATCCTTGGCCACTCTTATGTGTATTGGGGAGCCCGACGAGCGGACGCGAGATGGAACGGGAGACAGCTAGGTTTTGAGAAGGACCTGGCTCTCGTGCGATGGCTCGGTGTTCGGGGGTTAGGGTGGAACAGGGTGTTGCAGGAGGTGCATAGATACGCCCGGTTGGACAGACCTCCTGACATCTTAGTGTTGCATGCCGGGGGGAATGATTTGGGTGGGCGTCCTTTTCGAATCTTGATAACGGACATCAAACATGATTTGTTACGGTTATGGGTGTCGTTTCCAGGTCTAACGATAGTCTGGTCGGAGATAGTAGCGAGAAAGAGTTGGCAGAAAGCGCGGTCAGTTGACAGGTTGAACAAGGCGCGGGCGAAGGTTAATAGGGCGATCTCGAAGTTTGTTAGTCGGAACGGGGGTATAGCAATACGGCATGTTGAGTTGGAAAGGACGGAAGAGGAATTTTGGTTGGCTGACGGGGTACACCTTAATGCGGTGGGAACTGACTTATGGGCTCTTGGCTTGCAGGGAGGTATTGAGAGGGCCCTTTGCTTGCGGGGGGTCTCAGGCACTTGAAGGGTTTCAAGGTGCCTTCGTTGTGGTGTTGTTTATTGGTGGGTCCTTGAAGTTGGTTTAAAATTGGTTCGGGGATTCATCCGGGTATGGATCCCCTCATTGGCAGAATTGATGGTCCCCTAGTGATTTTGGGGGGGAACCCCGACGGGGTATGTCGGGGCCCCTGGGGGTGTGGTTGGGGTTGACGGAGGATTAACCCTAACCATTTGGTGCTACTGAGTCAGTGTGGGTAACGGCTGGGAGCAAGTTGAGGTTTTTTATTGCTCGGTTATGGGAATCACCAGGGTTTTGGTAGCTTCAAGGACCTTACCACATTGCAAATTTTATTGGTTATGTATTCTTGTTAATAAAATGGCTGCTATGGCCAAAATTATCCAAAGATAAATTTGTGTCTGTGTAATTACTTTTAAATAAGAAATGGGAATGGAGGTGTGGGGTATGAAAGGAAGACCGGAGTCAACAATTCCAGGGTCAAGCATGTTTATTTGCGTAAGCTTCGTTCCAGGGTAGAAAGGGTAAGAGTGCCTTTCAGAATTCGAAGTGGTCGGACTGTACGGACCACCAAGAACTGCAGGAGAGCTTGAACATCTTCCCATGGATGTGCGACATCCTCCCTCATCAGTTACGTAGGTAAGCAGGTTCTCAGCATTGCAGCCCATTTGTTGTCTTAAGTTAGTTAAGCGGGGTTAACTAACCTGTCAGTTCAGCCTCAGGTCTAAAGCAGAGGCCTGGACTCCACTCCTTACTCCTCACTCCACAACTCTCCTTAAAAACAACTGACTCCTTTTTCCTGCCCCGGGGTCTCCAGACCCTTAGGTGGGCGTTTCCTTCCGTCTGGTCCTGCCCACTGGTGTGCCTGTCTTTCCCTGGGGGAGGTGACTAGGGTTTTCTGGTTGGCTTTGTGTGACTTAGGTGAGGGAAGTTGTTATGCGGGGGCCTATGTGTGACTACCTGCAGTGTCAGGGCGTCACATATGTATGTGTGTATGTCTGCTAAAGGAATCCGCACCGTCATATTTACAAACACAAAATTTTGACTCTATGCACAGAAGAGAGTCATGCTATTTACATGATTTGTGTTTTTTTACCTTTTAAAACTATCATTAAATGTTAAGTTTTAGTTAGGGATTTATGCTTCTGTCTGTCTCTCTCCCAGTCTCTGTCATCTGTCTGTCTCTGTGTGTCTCTATCTCTATCCATGTCTCTCTGTCTCTCTATCTCTGTCTGTCTCTCTGTGTCTGTCTGTCTTTCTCTCTTTGTGGCTGTCTGTTTCTATGTCTGTCTGTCTCTTTTCCAGGTCTGTCTCTTTTCCAGGTCTGTCTCTTTCCCTGTCTGTCTGTCTCTTCCCCTGTCTGTCTCTTCCCCTGTCTGTCTCTTCCCCTGTCTGTCTCTGTATTTCTTTGTCTGTCTCTGTCTGTCTCTTCCCCTGTCTGTCTCTTTCCCTGTCTCTCTCTGCCTGTCTCTCTTTGTCTCTCTCTGTCTGACTCATTCCCCGTTTGTCTCTTTCCCTGTCTATCTCTGTATTTCTTTGTCTGTCTCTATCTGTCTGTCTCTCTCTGTCTGTCTCTTCCCCTGTCTGTCTGTTTCCCTGTCGGTCTGCCTTTTCTCCTGCCTGTCTCTGTATGTTTGTCTTTGTCTGTTTCCCTATCTGCCTCTGTCTCTTTCTCTGTCTCTGTCTGTCTGCCTTTTTTCCCTGTCTATCTCTGTCTGTCTCTTTCCCTGTCTGCCTCTGTCTGTTTGTCTCTGTCTCTTTCCCTGTCTGTCTATGCCTATCTGTCTCTGTCTGTTTGTCTCTCAGTCTGTGTCTGTCTCTCTCTATCTGTCTCCCCACTGACATCATATTATCTCACACATAAGCTTCTTATACTATGAATGTCCTTTGTTTAGGAACAAAGGACATTCATAGTATAAGAAGCTTATGTGTGAGCAACCAATCACAGCTGCTATTAATAACTTGCAGCTCCCACCTCCATTCAGTTTAATGGAGGCAGGTTTTTTGGAGAGTAACTGTAAAGGTTAAATATTCCTGTTAAAACATAGTCTACAACGTTCCCTGAGTCACATGAGGTGTCTGCAAAATTTTGTGTTTGTAAATATGACGGTGCGGATTCCTTTAGCAGACATACACACATACATATGTGACGCCCTGACACTGCAGATAGTCACACATAGGCCCCCGCATAACAACTTCCCTCACCTAAGTCACACAAAGCCAACCAGAAAACCCTAGTCACCTCCCCTAGGGAAAGACAGGCACACCAGTGGGCAGGACCAGACGGAAGGAAACGCCCACCTAGGGGTCTGGAGACCCCGGGGCAGGAAAAAGGAGTCAGTTGTTTTTAAGGAGAGTTGTGGAGTGAGGAGTAAGGAGTGGAGTCCAGGCCTCTGCTTTAGACCTGAGGCTGAACTGACAGGTTAGTTAACCCCGCTTAACTAACTTAAGACAACAAATGGGCTGCAATGCTGAGAACCTGCTTACCTACGTAACTGATGAGGGAGGATGTCGCAAATCCATGGGAAGATGTTCAAGCTCTCCTGCAGTTCTTGGTGGTCCGTACAGTCTGACCACTTCGAATTCTGAAAGGCACTCTTACCCTTTCTACCCTGGAACGAAGCTTACGCAAATAAACATGCTTGACCCTGGAATTGTTGACTCCGGTCTTCCTTTCATACCCCACACCTCCATTCCCATTTCTTATTTAAAAGTAATTACACAGACACAAATTTATCTTTGGATAATTTTGGCCATAGCAGCCATTTTATTAACAAGAATACATAACCAATTAAATTTGCAATGTGGTAAGGTCCTTGAAGCTACCAAAACCCTGGTGATTCCCATAACCGAGCAATAAAAAACCTCAACTTGCTCCCAGCCGTTACCCACACTGGCTCAGGAGCACCAAATTATAAGGGTTAATCCTCCGTCAACCCCAACCACACCCCCAGGGGCCCCGACATACCCCGTCGGGGTTCCCCCCCAAAATCACCAGGGGACCATCAATTCTGCCAATGAGGGGATCCATACCCGGATGAATCCCCGAACCAATTTTAAACCAACTTCAAGGACCCACCAATAAACAACACCACAACGAAGGCACCTTGAAACCCTTCAAGTGCCTGAGACCCCCCGCAAGCAAAGGGCCCTCTCAATACCTCCCTGCAAGCCAAGAGCCCATAAGTCAGTTCCCACCGCATTAAGGTGTACCCCGTCAGCCAACCAAAATTCCTCTTCCGTCCTTTCCAACTCAACATGCCGTATTGCTATACCCCCGTTCCGACTAACAAACTTCGAGATCGCCCTATTAACCTTCGCCCGCGCCTTGTTCAACCTGTCAACTGACCGCGCTTTCTGCCAACTCTTTCTCGCTACTATCTCTGACCAGACTATCGTTAGACCTGGAAACGACGCCCATAACCGTAACAAATCATGTTTGATGTCCTTTATCAAGATTCGAAAAGGACGCCCACCCAAATCATTCCCCCCGGCATGCAACACTAAGATGTCAGGAGGTCTGTCCAACCGGGCGTATCTATGCACCTCCTGCACCCTAACCCCCGAACACCGAGCCATCGCACGAGAGCCAGGTCCTTCTCAAAACCTAGCTGTCTCCAGTTCCATCTCGCGTCCGCTCGTCGGGCTCCCCAATACACATAAGAGTGGCCAAGGATCCAGACCAGGGAAGGAAGGGGGGGTGCTTCTGCAATACAAAATGTACAGACGACACCATTTTATTGCCTCACCAAACCAAATTGACAAAAAACACACACTCTCACCCCCCCCATTGCTACCCTAATACCCTAATACCCCCCCCTTTTCCCCTCAATTGCCAACAACCACCTGGGGACGTACATACGACTTAAAGCGCTGCGACTTCCACCTACCAATCTGCTTAACTGTCTCCTCCGGTAGGCCGCATATAGAGGCCTCCGTCGCTGCCCCAATCCGAAAGACTTCGGATCTAACCCCAACGACTTCAAACATGCCCTAAAAACACTCACAAATTGGTATCTCGATAAAAAGATATATGTAATAAGGGGCCATCCACCTTCGGACGGATCTGTTGAAAATTCCCGAGACACTTGAACGGGCACATATCAGATGCCACAACCATCCCCAAACGGACTAGTCTACCCACACCTCTCTGATCAGTTTTCGATTTCCTAATCCAAAATTCAACTCCGTTTTCCACTGACATAATGTCACCCCAATCCAAGCCCCCGGGGAACGCCTTACTGGGCGATACCAACTCCCCAACCCGCAGGGCTCCAAAAAACGCCAACGAAAAGGCTAACTTAAACAAACTCACCTCAAACGGAGATAGACAAACCCCCCACAACGCCCTACCCAGCCGGGTAGGGACCCAGCCCAGCCCAGCTGGGACCCAGTTTGAGCGAGGAACGGAACAAGTCCTTCCCACACCAAGGTTTGCAGGCCCTACCTCAGTCAGGGTTTCACCCACACTCTACAGCTCCGGAATGTCATGCTCTTCAGCCTCCTCCTCCTCCTGCGCATCCTCATCCACTTTACCCTCCACACCAGTCCCAAGCTGGAAGCACTGCAGCACTGCCTCGGCGAAGCGGCAACAGGCTGTGCTGCAGCTAATCTGCATAGGTGACAAACCCCACAATGCAGAAGAGGTGTAGACAGCTCTAAAACAGCATGCAGATCACTGGCTCACACCTCTGAACCTAAAGCCAGGAAAGGTTGTGTGTGACAATGGCCGGAACCTGGTGGCGGCTTTGAGGCGAGGCCAGCTGACACATGTTCCATGCGTGGCCCATGTGCTCAACCTCGTGGTTCAGCGGTTTCTAAACTCATACCCAGAGCTGTCTGATCTGCTGGTAAAAGTTCGCCGCCTGTCTGCACATTTTCGAAAGTCACCTACTGCTTCAGCCGGCCTTGCCGGCTTTCAGCGTCATTTGCATCTTCCGGCTCACAGACTGGTGTGTGATGTCCCCACGCATTGGAATTCAACTCTGCACATGTTGATCAGGATATGTGAGCAGAAGAGGGCAGTTGTTGAGTACCTGCATCACCTAAGCCATCGGGAAATGGGTCAAACTCCACACATAACACCTGAGGAGTGGAGATGGATGTCCGACCTATGTACCATCCTCCAAAACTTTGAGGACTCCACCAAGATGGTGAGCGGCGATGACGCCATTATTAGCGTCACCATACCGCTTCTCTGCCTTCTAAAACGGTCTCTGCTCAAAACCAAACATGATGCATTGCAGGCGGAACACGATGAGTTGGAGCAAGAAACAGTAGTGGGTGTGGGTGATAACACACAGCCCAGCCTCGTCTCATCACAACGTGCAGTGGAGGACTATGACGAGGAGGAAGATGAAGACATGGAGCAACTCTCCGACCAAATTGAGGATATGACATGCATACCAGTCATATGCTCAGTTCAGCGTGGCTGGCCAGAGGACAGGGTAGATGAGGAGGAGGAGGAGGAGAAGGAGGAGGACAGCATGTTCAGTCATCGTGTTGGTCTGGATATTGAAGTGATGGCTGTTAAGAGTCTGGCGCACATGGATGACTTTATGGTAAGCTGCCTGTCTCGTGACCCTCGCGTTAAGAACATCTTGGCCGACAATCATTACTGGTTGGTAACACTGTTAGACCCACGCTACAAGGAGAACTTTATGTCTCTTATTCCCGAGGCGGAGAGGTCAGCCAAAATGCAGCAGTTCTGGAAGGCCATAGTCACGGAAGTAGGCAAAGCATTCCCTTCACAAAACGCTAGCGTCATAATTGTAACACTATTAGTTAAAAGAAAGGGATAAACTGTAAAAAAAACAAAATAAGGCATAACTTTTTTTTAACATCAATTTTTTTTTTTTAGATTTAACCCCTTCACGACCGCGGGCAGTAAAATTACGTCCTATTTTAACGTGACTTAACGACCAGGGACGTAATTTTACTGCCTAAACTTCATTTGATTGCCGTGGCCATAGCAACGGCTTTCAAATGATGTCCCCTGCTGTTTCTTACAGCAGGGGACCTTTGCTTGACCCCAGGGGGGGCGGCATCGCCACCCCCTATCGACGATCGATGTGATTGGCTGTTCAAATCTGAACCGCCAACCACATCGATCGCACTAATTTCGGCAAAAATAATGCCCGAATTAGTGCGATCCTGTGAGATCCAGCTATGAGATGCCGCAGCTGCTGCAGCATATCATAGGTGGACCTCAAACATGTCTCCCCCAGCCCCTGCAGCACTGATTGGAGCGATCGTGCTATGACGCGCAATCGCTCCAATCAGTGTGCAGTGGGGCGGTGTGATTTGCCGGTGGCCGCCCTCCCCAGGCCTGTGCTGGCCTGCGAGCCCTCCCCCAACATGGCTGCAGCGTGCAGTGGCTGGTACTTGTGGTACCACGCCACCGCCGCTGCTGCCGCCGCCGCCGCCGCCCTAGCTGTCACCGCTGCTGCACGTGAGTACTGTGCTCACTTTGCAGCCAGCCCGTGCGCGCTCCCGTGGTGCCCCTGCGCGCTCCCGTGGTGCCCCTGCGCGCTGCCATGGTAGCCCCTGCCGTGCCCCCCCCGCGATCTGCTCCCCCCAACCCCCCCCCCCTCCCCCCCCCGACATCCCGATCTGCTCCCCCCGCGATCTGACTGCCTCCCCCATTATCTCTGTTCTGCAGCTCCCTCTCCCCCCTCCCCCTCTGCTCTCCCCCCTCCCCCTCTGCTTCCCCCCCCCTCTCTGCTCTCACTCCCCCCCCCTCTCCCCCTCTGCTCTCCCCCGACGTCCTCTTACCTGTCTTCACCGGCCTGATCACATCTGCGTCCATCGCTGGGTCCTTCCTGGGCATTCTGCTGATCTGCCTGCTGCTCCTGTAAAGCTGTCCATCTCTCTGCCATCTATTCCTCTGCAGCTCTTCTGGTCAGTGTTCCTCCTGCTAGTCCTCTGGGTACTGTGAGTATAACTTTTTTTTTTTTTTTCCGTATCCCCTGTCCATTTTTACACCTCATCCGTCCGTGCGTCCCGCCAAGCGCTGATCAGGGATGCAGATAACGGATCGGCATCCCTGCTCAATTTTTGGCGTGACTTTTTTTTTTTTTTCCGTATCCCCGACGCTTTTTGTATCGCATCCGTCCGTGCGTCCCGCCAAGCGCTGATCAGGGATGCAAATAACGGATCGGCATCCCTGCTCAATTTTTGGCGTGACTTTTTTTTTTCCGTATCCCCGACGCTTTTTGTATCGCATCCGTCCGTGCGTCCCGCCAAGCGCTGAACAGGGATGCAGATAACGGATCGGCATCCCTGCTCAATTTTTGGCGTGACTTTTTTTTCCGTATCCCCGACGCTTTTTGTATCGCATCCGTCTGTGCGTCCCGCCAAGCGCTGATCAGGGATGCAGATAACGGATCGGCATCCCTGCTCAATTTTTGGCGTGACTTTTTTTTTTCTGTATCCCCGACGCTTTTTGTATCACATCCGTCCGTGCGTCCCGCCAAGCGCTGATCAGGGATGCACATAACGGATCGGCATCCATGGTCAATTTTTGGCGTGACTTTTTTCCATATTTGCGACGCTTTTTGTATCGCATCCGTCCGTGCGTCCCACCAAGCGCTGATCAGGGATGCACATAACGGATCTGCATCCATGGTCAATTTTTGGCGTGACTTTTTTTTTTACGTATCCCCGACGCTTTTTTTTATCGCATCCGACCGTGCGTCCTGCAGCGGCCGATCAGTGCACTGCGTCTGTGCGTTTGAAAAGTCAAATGGCGCTCCTTCTCTTCTGAGCCCCGCCATGCGCTCAAACAATTTATTTCCACCACATATGAGGTATCTGCGTACTCAGGAGAAAATGCACAATACATTTTATGGTGCATTTTTTCCTGTTACCCTTGTGAAAAAAAAAGCTACCTAGTTGAAGCAACCGTTTTGTGGTAAAAAAAAAAATTTTTCTTTTCACGGCTCAACGCTATAAACTTCTGTGAAGCCCCCAGGTGTTCAAAGTGCACATCAAACATCTAGAAAAATTATTTGAGGGCTCTAGTTTCCAAAATGGTGTCACTTGTGGGGGAGCTCCACTGTTTAGGCACCATAGGGGGTCTCCAAACGTGACATGGCGTCCGCTAATGATTCCAACCAATTTTGCTGTCAAATGGCGCTCCTTCTCTTCTGAGCCCCGCCATGCGCCCAAACAATTACTTTCCACCACATATGAGGTATCTGCGTACTCAGGAGAAAATGCACAATACATTTTATGGTGCATTTTTTCCTGTTACCCTTGTGAAAAAAAAAGCTACCTAGTTGAAGCAACCGTTTTGTGGTAAAAAAAAAATTTTTCTTTTCACGGCTCAACGCTATAAACTTCTGTGAAGCCCCCAGGTGTTCAAAGTGCACATCAAACATCTAGAAAAATTATTTGAGGGCTCTAGTTTCCAAAATGGTGTCACTTGTGGGGGAGCTCCACTGTTTAGGCACCATAGGGGGTCTCCAAACGTGACATGGCGTCCGCTAATGATTCCAACCAATTTTGCTGTCAAATGGCGCTCCTTCTCTTCTGAGCCCCGCCATGCGCCCAAACAATTACTTTCCACCACATATGAGGTATCTGCGTACTCAGGAGAAAATGCACAATACATTTTATGGTGCATTTTTTCCTGATAGCCTTGTGAAAAAAAAAGCTACCTAGTTGAAGCAACCGTTTTGTGGTAAAAAAAAATTTTTTTCTTTTCACGGCTCAACGCTATAAACTTCTGTGAAGCCCCCAAGTGTTCAAAGTGCTCACCAAACATCTAGAAAAATTATTTGAGGGCTCTAGTTTCCAAAATGGGGTGACTTGTGGGGGAGCTCCATTGTTTAGGCACCTCAGGGGGTCTTCATACCCCACATGGCGTCCGCTAATGAGTGCAGCTAATTTTGCATTCAAAAATTCAAATGGCGCTCCTTGCCTTCCGAGCACTGCCGTGTGTCCAAAGATTTGATTTCCACCACATATGAGGTATCTGCGTATTCAGGAGAAAATGCACAATACATTTTATGGTGCATTTTTTCCTGTTACCCTTGTGAAAAAAAAAGCTACCTAGTTGAAGCAACCGTTTTGTTGTAAAAAAAATTTTTTTTCTTTTCACGGCTCAACGCTATAAACTTCTGTGAAGCCCCCAGGTGTTCAAAGTGCTCACCAAACATCTAGAACAATTATTTGAGGGCTCTAGTTTCCAAAATGGGGTCACTTGTGGGGGAGCTCCATTGTTTAGGCACCTCAGGGGGTCTTCAAACCCGACATGGCGTCCGCTAACAGGTGCAGCTAATTTTGCACTCAAAAATTCAAATGGCGCTCCTTGCCTTCCGAGCACTGCTGTGTGTCCAAACATTTGATTTCCACCACATATGAGGTATCTGCGTACTCAGGAGAAAATGCACAATACATTTTATGGTGCATTTTTTCCTGTTACCCTTGTGAAAAAAAAAGCTACCTAGTTGAAGCAACCGTTTTGTGGTAAAAAAATTTTTTTTTCTTTTCACGGCTCAACGCTATAAACTTATGTGAAGCCCCCAGGGGTTCAAAGTGCTCAAAAAACATCTAGAAAAATTATTTGAGGGCTCTAGTTTCCAAAATGGGGTCACTTGTGGGGGAGCTCCATTGGTTAGGCACCTCAGGGGGTCTTCAAACCCGACATGGCGTCTGCTAATGAGTGCAGCTAATTTTGCGTTCAAAAATTCAAATGGCGCTCCTTCCCTTCCGAGCTCTGCCGTGCGCCCAAACAATTGATTTTTACCACATATGGGGTATCAGCGTACTCAGGAGAACATGCACAATAAATTGTATTGTGTACTTTCTCTTTTCTCCCTTGTAAAAATGAAAATTTTATGGCTAAAGTAACATTTTTGTGTTAAAAAGTAAAATTTTCATTTTTTCCTTCCACATTGCTTTGGTTCCTGTGAAGCACCTAAAGGGTTAATAAACTTATTGGATGTGGTTTTGAGCAGTGTGAGGGGTGTAGTTTTTAGAATGGGGTCACTTTTGGGTATTTTCTGTCACCTAGGCCTCTCAAAGTCACCTCAAATGTAATGTGGTCCCTAAAAAAATTATTTTGTAAATTTTGTTGGAAAAATGAGAATTTGCTGATGACCTTTGACCCCTTCTAACTTCCTAACGGAAAAAAAATTTGTTTCGAAAATTGCGCTGGTGTAAAGTAGACATGTGGGAAATGTTATTTAGTAACTATTTTGTGTGACATATCTCACAGATTTATGGGCATAAATTTTCAAAGTTTGAAAATTGCGAAATTTTCAAAATTTTCGCCAAATTTCCTAAATTTTCACAAATAAACGCAAAAAATATCGGCCTAAATTTACCACTGACATGAAGCACAATATGTCACGAAAAAACAATCTCAGAATCGCCAGGATCCGTTGAAGCGTTCCAGAGTTATAACCTGTCAAAGTGACACTGGTCAGAATTGCAAAAAATGGCCCGGTCATTAGGGTGTTTTAGTGGCCGGGGGTGAAGGGGTTAACCAAAGAATGTGCACATTTGTTATAATAAACAAGTGAAAAATGTTGAAAATCAGTCATCCAAAGGTGTGTGAAAAAAAAATATATATATGGTACCAATAAAAATGTCACTTTGTCCTGCAAAGAATGCAGCCCCCCACATTATTTTTTTCCTCTGTGCGGCCCATACACCCAGCCGAGTTTGAGACCCCCTGCCTTACACTATATAGATATCATGTTCATTCCCCATCTATCTTGCTCAGGAGAGCATCTCCCTCCCCCGGCACCAAGAGCAGCTCATACTGAATTGTTACAATGACTACATTGACACCCCCATACTTTGCACTGACGAGGGGCAAGCACCCCGAAACACCATGTCTGCAAATTGGGATTCTGATCTGGCTTATATATCCTGAGTCATATTGCAATGGATTGTTGAAAATCCACTTGTGACTTTTAGGATCGCTACTTCCAATAGGTGGCGCTGTGCTAGAGTTTGTCTCCTTTACTGGAGAGACAATTTGTACATTGACTAGTAACACTGCACACAGAAATGCACCTTAATATTCCACTGTTAACCCTTTCCTCCCAGCAGTAACACACAACTCCTCACCTTGATATCATGGTGATTTATGGTCAGAATGACTTCAATGCGATCAGTGATTTCTATTCTAGCTCTGCTCACATAGATTTTATATCCACACTCAACTATAGGCCGTTCTTCATATTTTGGGGGTTTTTAGTCAGATATACTAGTTTGTGCCTGTATAGTATTGGTGTAGATGGGAGTGTAGGGCATGGGTTACATGGCACTGTGGTGGGATACTGATGGGAGGTATTGGTGCTGTGTTTGAGGCTTCTACTGGGTATTTTCCTACAAATACTGGAACAGCTCACTGCTTAGAATGATCCTTCCCAGCTCTATAATATATTATATATACCCCACAATGCAGGCTCACACACACATTTGTCTCAAGTGTGTTGTAGGGACACAGATACAGTCTTGGTCATGTGACTAAAGGCTACTTTACACACTGCGATATCGGTCCTGATATCGCTAGTGTGGGTACCCGCCCCCATCTGTTGCGCGACACGGGCAAATTGCTGCCCATGCTGCACAACACCGAACAGAACCAGTCACACATACTTACCTGCCCGGCGACGTCGCTGTGACCGGCGAACCGCCTCCTTTCTAAGGGGGCGGTTCGTGCGGCGTCACAGCAACGTCACTGAGCGACCGCCCAATAGCAGTGGAGGGGCGGAGATGAGTGGCCGGAACATCCCGCCCACCTCCTTCCTTCCTCATAGCGGCTTTGAGGCAGGTAAGGAGAGGTTCCTCGTTTCTGCGGTGTCACACGGAGCAATGTGTGCTGCCGCAGGAGCGATGAACTACATCGTTACTGCTGCAGTAACGATAATCGAGAATGGAGACCCATGTCACCGATGAGCGATTTTGCACGTTTTTGCAACGATGCAAAATCGCTCATCGGTGTCACACGCAGCAACATCGCTAATGCGGCCGGATGTGCGTCACAAATTCCGTGACCCCAACGACTCCGCATTAGCGATGTCGCAGCGTGTAAAGCCCCCTTTAGTGGGAGTGGTGTACAGGGTCTTAGCAGTAAAGAGTATTCCATATTTCTGCCAGATACCCACAGAGATATTGAAATCTGAAAAAAGAGACTTCTGCTCATTGAAGGTAAGAACTGCTCACATAGCGTTCAACTCCACAGCAAACGTGTGCTCTAGCACTGGCATCTCAGCAGGGATATTCCCCTACTACACATGTGTGTCTGGGTCGCTGTGACAGTTTACAGGACATAACTCAGGGCACCTAGACAGAAGGCAGAGGGACTACTTTCTATTTCTGGTGTAGATCTTAGTACAATATATATATATATACTATTACATGTGACACATGTACCTTGTATTACCATTATTCGCTGTATATGAACCCCTTTTCTCCGGGCATTATTTGTCTATAGCATTTTTCACGAACCTGAGGCAACTGAGAACCCTTCAGTGAAGGAATTCCACTAACCCTCACAATACCAACCAGGGGCCTCCCTGCAGTAACTCAGGTAGTTGTACCCATTCTCTTTCCGCATTCTATGTGTTCTTCTTCTTTCTTCTTTTTTTTCTTTTTTCTTCTTTTTATTTCTATCATGTAGTTCAGGGGTTTATAGATATATGTCCTGCATCTCATATTTCCTTTAGTGGTGCTTCTTACCCATTCTCATATCATTTACCCTAGTATTTCATGATCCTGAGGCGACTGAGAACCCTTTAATAAAGGAATCCTTTTTCACTTGAATTGTCAAGTGATACTTACCAGTGACTATCACGTAATGTTACAGGTAGTTGCATTTTCTTCCTCTTCTTTCTCTCCTTTCTTCTTTGTCACACGGTCCATTGTGTTATAGCCCACGTGTCATGATAACACTTGTACCATCTTTTCATTTAGATTCCACCTACAATTATTTACCGATTCCAGTTCTGAAATAGGCTTTCATCATCTACTCACTAGAATTCTCAAGTGCATAAGGTACTGAGACATATACATGTTCACACCATTATAAAGAACAAAGTATAAACATTGAGGTTTTTCTCACACCCATGTTCCTGTGTTCTTTGATATGATATGTGTTCATTTCCTTCACTATATAGGATTGCAAGTTTTCCATTTGTACCTTAATGGCAATGACGCTATACAATTGAACACATATCATCCTGTTATCCATATAGGTGTGTATTTACCTGCTTGACTATTTTTGGTTGTTTGATCCAGAATGTTTCTCCAGATAGGTCATGTGGAAATTTTCTTTCCTCAGTACAAATGTTTTCACTATGGCTTTGGAAAAATTTTTTGTATGTGCATCATGGTTATTTGACCCATTGTACTCTCAAGTAGCAATATATTGGACTGTTATGTTGTACTATGTACTAATTACGTGTTTATATGGTTTTGTAACCCTTTATGATCTTAGATAACTTTATCCTTGATAAAGACCTAAAAACAAGGTCGAAACGTTGGATGAATTATCCTTTTGCACAAATAAAGAATTTTCAGCATTCCAAGAGTTCTTTTCTTACGTTATTGATCACTATAGTGTGCCAGAGCTATTTCTATTGAATTGACTCTTATTTTTTCTGAGCACCTGCTATATACACAGTGAGCCAGACATATTCAAGTTTCATTCAGAAGGCAGAGGGAAGCCTTAGCAGCTGAGCCTATATCTTGGCTTGTGAGCATTAGAACAGGCCGGCGATTACAGGGTAACATGAAAAATGTCCAGCTTGCATTATGACTAGAACATGACAATATCCTTTTAAGTACTAACCTATGATGCGTTCCTAAGCAGTTGATGTTATATGTTCTACATTTCATTTTCTGCATACTTTACAAGTAGTAGAATTTGCTTTGATATAGGCAACTGGATTTTCACAATGAAAAGGCAAAGGATAACGCCCGAAAAAGACGCCATACATTATGTCAGTGCCATCACTGACAAACCTGGATTGACCATGAAATACATCAATCCCCTTAAAGGTGAGTTAAAACAAGTTTTAACTAAATTGCCTTAATATTGTCATGCATTAGAATGACTGTCTTAGGTAATGATAAATATTTTCTACAGGAAGAGGAGTGTTTGCTGAAACTGAAATCGAAAAAGGGAGTTTTGTTGCAGAATATCGAGGCGAGCTCACGTATGCACTTACGATGGTAGACAACTACTCGAGATTTATGGTTGTGGTACAAGTCAAAGATCTAATGGCCCATACTGCAGCGAAGGTCTTCCAAGCACACTTATGCAGACCTCATGGCTACTCAGAGAGAGTCCTCACAGATCAAGGCACTGCCTTTGAAGCGGAAATCTTCAAGGACTTCTGCAGCTTTTACCGATGCAGGAAGATGCGCACTACACCCTACCATGCTCAAACCAATGGTTATCAACCTGCTCAGGACTTTACCCCATATTCCAGATGTGGCCTTACAAGTGATTTATAGAGGGTTAACAATACGTTGGGATCACCGGATCTAATCTCCCTTTTTATACACCCTAAAATCTTGTTTGCTTTAGAATAAACAATAACATCATAAAGGTATAGCAGTACCGTTTCAAAGTTTCGGTGTCCCAAGCAGCATTCCATCAGCCTCTGGAAGGTTCCTGGCAAATTGCACAGCTCGAAGGGCATGCTTTTGAACTCGCAGAGACCCATCGGGGTGGCAAAGGCGGTCTTCTCCCGGTCTGCCTCAGCAACGGACACTTGCCAATAGCGACTAGTGAGATCAAGGGTAGAAAAATAATTTGCAGTTCTCAATGCAGCTAGCTATTCCTCAATACAGGGGAGTGGTGCTGTCCTTCTTCTTTAACAGGACCAACGGAGCTGCCCAGAGGCTACAACTGTCACGGATAACCCCAGCCTCCTTCATGTTGCTCAACATGTCCTTGGTACACTGGTAATGTGCAGGTAGTTTTGGCTTATATCTCTCTTTGATGGGTGGGTGTGCACTTGTGGGGATGTAGTGTTTGACCCCTTTTATTCTTCAAAAGTCTAGCGGATGTTTGCTGAAGACTTGCTCGTATTCTTGCACTAGCCTGTAGACCCCCTTCTTGTGATGTGAAGGTGTGGAGTCAGTGCCTACGTGTAATTCCTTACACCACTCCTCTGGCTGACTTGGTGAGCTGTCACTGAATGGGTGGGCTGAAGCAATGGTGGATGCTGCTGTTTGGATAGCATGTGTATCTACTGAGAACAGCTTATCAATGGTGGCAAATCGGAGCAGCTTAATCTCTTGCTCTCCGCAGTTCAACACTCTCATGGGCACTCTTCCCTTCCATATTAATGAATAAAACTATGATGTAAATAGCATATAGATACCCCACAAATGCAGATAAAAGTAGGTTATGGGAAAAGGGGGAAGAGAGAAACAGGAAAATAGTGGAATAAAGTATACCTTCCAGGTGGGAGAGGAAATGGCAGCACAGCCAGTGGAGGTGAAGCAAGGGGAGCCTGCAACTAAAGAGTTGAGAGCGTTATCACATGGTGACTGAGCCTGATTGTAACGGGAGCATAGAGGTGCCGATCCTGTCTTACCTGCGTTGGTGTAGAAGTGGGTGTCCTGTGGTGGAGTCAGCTGTGTGCAGTGGTGGCCGTGGGTTCTTTTATGTGCGACCGTAGTAATAGCTGCGCCCACTTCCTGTATGGGAGTGGAATGCAGTGAGGCTAATGGAACGCACGCCTGCGCATTTGTGTTTAACGTCGCGCATGTGCAGAACGGAGAAAAGGCTGCGCTCACTTCCTAATGAAAGGGAGTGAGACGCAGCTGGGAAGGGAAGGGAAAAGATTAGGGTTTGGGGATGATGAAAGGGCTTTCTACGGGCAAGGATGGCAAAGGGTGGCAGTGACGGAAAGTCAGGCAGCCTGTCCTGTCCTGTCCTGTCCGTCCGTCTTTTTGTATCATGAATTGGAAAGACTGCAAGGGGGAGGGGAGGTGCTTGGAGGAGGAGGAGTTATTCAGATTAATTGCAGTGGGCGGCGGCTGCAAAAAGCATCATTCTTCTTGTTTTTGCTCTGCAAAACAGCCTTTTCAAGGGTTGGCTTGGGTGACAAAATGTCTTCTGTAGGCGTGGGTTTGTCTCCCTCTCCCTAAGATGTGTCCGGTATAGGCCAGGGTGCCACTCAAGGCCGTAACCAATTCGGGTTATAGCTTCTCGGCCTTTTGGCTAAGATCAAGTGTAGTTTCGGAGGACGCTACCTTGGTCGGTACTGGAAGGTGCCTGGGATTGCACGTCTGCCGGCCTTGAGGAAGTGTGTGCGCCTTCTGGTGACACATAGCCCTCTTGTGCCTGGACGGTTCCCAGGCAACGGGAGGCGATCACCTTTGTTATTTTGAAGTCCTACTGATAAACAGAAAAAAAAAAAAATTAAATCTGTTCTTATCAGTTTAATATCTGATACGTCCCCTCTCTGGGGACCATATATTAAATGGATTTTTAGAACAAGGAGATGGAAAAAATCTTGCTCTGTCCACTCCACGCATTGACCTGGTATTGCAGTACCTCCAGGACCGGTGCACCCCTTCTTAACCCAGTTTCCAAAAGCAGAACTCAATTCACCTGATTCAAATGAGCCCCATTAGTGAATTGAAAGAAAGCAAAAACTTTATATGCACCTCAATTTGGCCAATTCACTTTTCACACTTTCACCCTTTTTTTTATCTTTCACACCTTTTACTTGCTTTATTGATGCAAAAGCTGTGCCAAATAGCAAACTCATCTCCACTCAACTTGACCAACTCTGCTATGTCCCGTGCAGTATCTTATTCTCAGTCTTATCTAGATCATTTGCAATTGAATAGAATAGATCCCTTTTGGACACATTGGATTCAGCTGCTGCAGTGACTGCAGGTGTTAGAAGATGCAGACTTGGCATCAGGTGCTGTCTATCAGATTCCACTCCAATTAAAGCTTCCATTGTTTTTCGGTGTTTTCTTTGAGCAATGATGATGTCTTTAGTGATCTGTTGGCTCCCTCTCCTGGAGGAAGAGTTTGCTTGCTCTTGGACTTTCAAAAAGAGAGGTCATGATAGACATTTAGCTTCTGAGCCCAATTGGGGACAGTCATGGGTGATGAATGTTTTGCAACCTGCTGCGAAGCCTGATACCGCAATATAAGGAACGTCAAATACTAAGAATGGGCGGCCTATGAAAGAATTAGTACTTTCATTAAGCATACTTAAACGGCTAATTGGGAATAGACAAACTGTAAAAAGCCCTCTGAGAAAGCCCCTCTCTAACCTTTGTTAGTAAGCTTTTCTGTAGTCTGCCTGTTGATGTATTTTCCGTTTGAACAGTGCACAACATGAAGTGACGGAACACTGGCTTGTCACAATGTCCCCCGCTGACATCACGATAGCGCTGCTGCCTAGAAAGCCAGCTGCGCAGCAGAAGTTGCTCTTTGGGTGGGATGGTGGGCTAATGTATCTATTCCTGCTTGGTGTGAGTTTGACATGATCTAGAGCAACGAGTTCCAGTGGCTAGCGGTTGATTATTGGCTGTAATGGGGCTTTCTGGCTGGTGCCAGCCTTTCTTCTTAGCACACAGGAACCACAATCCCTACACCATGCTTCGATGGATTCTCTCATCCCAGCCCAGTAAAACTACATATTTCACACAGTTATAAGCAGCCCATGGGCATTCACCTGGATTAAAACCCATAACAGCTCATAGACCAAACAATCAATCTACCACTGGACCAAAGACAGGAAGCTAAATCCACTGCCTGCGGTAACTAACTTAATCCTATAGTCTACTCACACAACAAACCCAAGAGAAAGGAAAAAAACATGGCTTCGATTATCCATCCAATGAAAACGCATAACCATTGTGAGCCATTGGACAATGCAATTGCACACATGGTGACATGGTGCACGGCCCAATGAATCAAGTCTGTACTTCATATTCACGGTTTAAGCCCTTGGGTTCTAATGTGTCCAGAGTACATATCCAGAAAGATTCCCTTTCTTTGTGCTAAGCACAAGTCAACAATACGTTGTAAGCAGATTCTATTACCAGTCCCACACCATTTTGTGACGCATAATCGCACAGTGGCCCAATTAAGATTCCAAGTCATCGAACATGTCCCAGCCATACGCAGAGGAGGCGATAGAATTAGGAAGCTCAAAGAAAGGGAATCTTTCTGGATATATACTCTGGGCACGTTGGAACCCAAGGGCTTAAACCATGAATATAAAGAACCGACTTGATTCATTGGGCCGTGCACATTTTTTCTAACGCCCGGTTCTTTTTCGTGTTCACACTATATATGGCTCCAGTATGTATGGAGTTCCATTCTTCCTTGTTTTTTATTTGTCATGTTTGTCTGATTACCTTGTCTAACAGTTTTTTCTCCCCTTTCTTTACCTTCCAGGTTCCCATAGTCACGTGAAATATCCCTGTTGCACTTGATTACGGCTCACTATTCACTATAGGATGTCTTATATCTAACATCACACTCTCACCCATCAGCACTCTATAGGTTTGTATAAGGTATGCGCTTACACATCCGGTCCTCCATAGGTATTTCCACTTATGTAGCACTATCCCTATGATCACTCATAACTCATACCCTTGTAGTCAATTACAGCCTCCTCTCTCCCCTCTCCCCTTCTCCCTTTCCATCTATAATTTTGCCAGTACAATATTAGTTTACATTAGGCACACACTCACATATTCCTTTCCTTAGTGACTTATTGTAATTCACATTCGCATACAATTCTCTATGCCTGCCCCATTACTACATTCATACCTACTTGACCCTATCCTGATACCCCTTGTCTCACCTTGTTGGTCCCTACACCTGTTATCATCTCCTTTCCTGTGTCTGTCTTGTCACACAACACATTTTAGCATATCCCTTGTGCTCCTTATTACCTGTCCTGCCTATTAGAATTATGTCCATTATGTCCATGCATGGCCCAATGAATCAAGTCTGTACTTCATATTCATGGTTTAAGCCTTTGGGTTCCAATGTGCCCAGAGTATATATCCAGAAAGATTCCCTTTCTTTGAGCTTCCTAATTCTATTGCCTCCTCTACGTATGGCTTGGACATGTTCGATGACTTGGAATCTTAATTGGATCACTGTGTGATTATGCGTCACAAAATGGTGTGGGACTGGTAATAGAATCTGCTTACAATGTATTGTTGACTTGTGTTTAGCTCAAAGAAAGAGAATCTTTCTGGATATGTACTCTGGGCACATTAGAACCCAAGGGCTTAAACCGTGAATATGAAGTAAAGACTTGATTCATTGGGCCGTGCACCATGTCACCATGTGTCCAATTGCATTGTCCAATGGCTCACAATGGTTATGCGTTTTCATTGGATGGATAATCGAAGCCATGTTTTTTTCCTTTCTGTTGGGTTTGTTGTGTGAGAAGCCTATAGGATTAAGTTGGTTACCGCAGGCAGTGGATTTAACTTCCTGTCTTTGGTCCAGTGGTAGATGGATTGTCTGGTCTATGAGCTGTTATTGGTTTGAATGCAGGTGAATGCCCATGGGCTGCTTATGACTGTGTAAAATATGTAGTTTTACTGGGCTGGGATGAGAGAATCCATTGAAGCATGGTGTAGGGATTGTGGTTCCTGTGTGCTAAGAAGAGAGGCTGGCACCAGCCAGAAAGCCCCATTGCAGCCAATAATCACTTAATAACTTTTTCAACTTGTCATCATATGGGAGGCCTTCCATTCCTTGTAGTAGTCTAGTTGCCCACCTTTGAACTGACTCTAACTTCTGAATGTCCTTTTTAAAATGTGGAGCCCAAAACTGGTTCCCATATTCCAGATGTAGCCTTACAAGTGATTTATAGAGGTTGATCATCTTTACTTATCATTTAAAACTTTCAAACTGGTACACTCAACACATAAAGCCCCCCCCTTTTAAAGAGTAGTTTCCCTGTACCTAAGTGGGGGTCTACCTAGGTTGGAGCGAGTGGACCTTCGGGGTCCGGTGTCAGTGGTGACAGGCAGTGGGGCAGAGGGAACAGTCAGTTCCTCCTCCCTGCTATCATGTGGGGCAGGCGGAGGCGTAGGGGAGCTGGGTACAGGTACATCCCTGGGCACTGGCTCGCGGTTAACCGTTTCCATCATTTCTTCATCCACGGGTTGTGGGAACAGTATCACTGGAAGGATCACCGCACCGTTCTGTGTAGGCCAGTCTGCTGGAAAATCACCCATCATGGTGTGGATTACCTCTTTTTCCTTCTCCACTGGACTGGGAACTGGAGCCTCATCCGCTACTCTCAATGCTGGTGGGCACTTCTTCAGGTGGTCTCGGGAAACCGTGGCCAAAGTCCCCCCCTGGTCACGGCTGATCTGGTAGGCCTTCCCATTCTCCCATCCTGTGGGCTGGACTACATACGGGGTTTTTTCCCATTGATCATCCAGCTTGTGGGCCCTTCTTTTCCGCTTCAGCACTACATCCCCAGGTTGGAAGGAACCGGCAGGCGCCTTCTTGTTGAAGCACTGCTCCTGTTGTCCCCGACTCCGGCACAAGTTCTTTTCAACATACTCCTGGACCTGTCGGTACTGTGTCCTCCGCCGAGTGTCCCATTCAGCTGTCGACAGGAGTGCTTCTGAAGCTTCCAAGCCCATTTCCAGATCCACTGGTAGCCGGCCGGGACGAGCTCTCATCAGGTATGCTGGAGTGCATTTCGTAGAGCTGGAAGGGATGTTGTTGTACATATCGACCAGGTCAGGTAGCTTCTCCAGCCACAGGTTCCGCTCTTCCAGTGGTAACGTCTTGAGGAGGCCCAGGACCAAGTGGTTCATCTTTTCACAAATGCCATTGGTTTGGGCGTGGTAAGGCGTGGTCCGGATTTTCTTGCAGCCGTACAACTGGCAGAATTCCTGGAATACCTCTGCTTCAAAGGCCGGACCCTGGTCGGTAAGCACCCTCTCCGGGTACCAATGCGGTCAACAGAAATAAGCCTGGAAAGCCTTAGCAGCGGTGCGGCCGGTTAAGTCCTTAACTGGGACAACCACCAGGAACCTCGAGTAGTGGTCTACGATGGTCAGAGCGTAGGTGTACCCACTTCGGCTGGGGGTGAGCTTTACATGGTCAAGGGCAACCAGCTCCAGCGGTTGGTGTGTAATGATCGGGTGTAGGGGTGCCTTCTGGCTGGCCTCGTCCTTCCTTCTCAATGCGCAAGGGCCACATTCTCGGCACCAGGCCTCCACAGATTCCCGCATTCCACTCCAATAGAACCGCTCTCTTAACAACATCTCTAGCTTCTTCCACCCGAAGTGCACTGCACCATCATGGTATGCTTGCAGGACGGTGGGCACTTTAGCCTGGGGAATCACCAGCTGGCGGATCTTCTCGTGAGTCTTTGGATTAATCAGCTCGCGATACAACTTCCCCTGGTGTAGGTATAGCCGGGTCCGTTCTTGCCACAGACGTTGGGCTTCGGCAGGGGCAGCAGGGTCTATCCCAGCAGAACCCTGTTCCACTAGAGTCTTGACCAGGCGGACAGCAGGTGCCTGGTCCTGAGCTTCCTGCCAGTCCTGTCGGGGCAGCGGATCCAGGTTCACCCGTTGTTGGTAGACGTGCACCTTCTCAGTGAATGGCCGGTGAAATGCAGGCAACTCGATCTCTTCGAGGTCATCATCCTCTGGCCCCTCTTCCGACAGGTGGGGCATCCGGGAGAGTGCATTGGCATTGACGTTGGTACGGCCGGCCCGGTACTTGATGGTGAAATCGTAGTTGGCTAACCTGGTCACCCACCGCTGCTCCAACGCGCCCAGCTTGGCCGTATCTAGATGGGTCAGCAGGTTATTGTCTGTGTACGCGGTGAACTTGGCTGCTGCCAGGTAATGGCGGAAACGCTCGGTGATAGCCCACACCAGTGCCAAGAGCTCAAGCTTGAAGGAGATGTAGTTCTCAGGGTTCCTCTCAGTCGGTCGGAGTTTTCGGCTAGCATAAGCTATTACCTTTTCCCTTCTGTCTTGGACCTGGGATAGAACAGCCCCCAAGCCCACATTGCTGGCGTCGGTGTAGAGGATGAATGGGCGGCTGTAGTCAGGGTACGCTAGGATTTCCTCTCCGGTCAGGGCTGTTCTCAGCTGGCGGAAGGATTCCTCATGCTTTTCTTCCCACACCAATGGGGCTACTAGGGATCTACCACCCTTGGTCTGTCCTACGAGGAGGTCTTGCATGGGGGCAGCCATCTTTGTGTACCCCTTAATGAAGCGACGGTAATATCCCACCAGGCCCAGAAACTGCCTCACTTCCCTCACTGTGGTCGGTCTCGGCCAGTCTTGGATGGCGGTGATCTTCTCGGGGTTGGGGGCGACACCTTCCGCACCAACCACATGTCCTAGGTACTGCACTCTGGGTTTCAGCAGATGACACTTTGAGGGCTTCAACTTCATCCCATACTTGGCAAGGGACGCGAACACCTCGGCTAGGTGCTCCAGGTGGGCTTCATACGTCTGTGAGTACACAATCACATCATCCAAGTACAGCAAAACGGTCCCATAGGCAGTCTTCTCTCGGTCTTCCGGTGCCACGGCCACCTGCCAGTACCCGCTGGTGAGGTCAAGGGTGGAGAAGTAGTTAGCGGTTCTCAGCGAGGCCAGGGACTCTTTGATGCGGGGCAGAGGGTAAGCATCCTTATGCGTTATCTGGTTAATCTTCCGGTAATCCACACACATCCGCATGGTGCCATCCTTCTTCTTAACCAGCACCAACGGAGCGGCCCAGGGACTACAGCTGTCCCTAATAACCTCTGCCTCCTTCATGTTCCTCAACATGTCTTTGGCGCATTGGTAGTGCGCAGGGGGAATAGGCCTGTATCTCTCTTTAATAGGGGAGTGTGTACCGGTAGGGATGTGGTGTTGAACCCCTTTAATCTGCCCAAAATCTAGAGGGTGCTTGCTAAAAACCCGCTCATACTCCTGTACCACCCGGTATACCCCTTCCTTGTGGTGTATGGGGGTATCATCAGTGCCGACATGTAGCTCTCGATACCACTCGCCTAACTCCCCCAGGGATGAGTGGGAACCGGCAGCAGGCGGTGTGACCGGGGGAACGGCTTCATGGATCGTGTGGGGATCTAGAGTGAACAATTTGGCAAGGGTAGCGTACCGGGTGGTGCATGAATGCACACATATTGGTTTTATAATCTTATTGTATTACTTTATATTCTTATTTCACTTGTGCATATCTCCACCATAATCCTGGCTAAGAAATATAGCTTTTTTTGGGGTACACAGGTAGTAAGGTCTTCTTTCTATTTCTTTAGGGGTGATATAGCCTGGTGGAACTCTAGACCTCTAACATTATATATGCACCCTTTTTCTTTATGGTTCTTGGACACCTTATAACATTCTTCCATACATATATATCTTTCTCATAAATTATAAATAATTAGGCATTTTTATATATTTTATTTACATTTTCATAAATAACTTTTTACAAAGCATGGGGGACATTCTCACATACATATAATTTTCATGTACGCATTCTGAAAATTTACGCATAAACCGTACACACTCCTTTTTGTAACAATTTCTATAACTCATTCGCTGAACTCTCATCCCGGATATTCATTCTTACACCGAATTTCCTGTTATAACACAACATTCATGATTTTTATTCAATTTATTTTTATTTTTTAGGTTTATTAGTAGTGATGAGCGAGTACTAAAAAGCTCGGGTGCTCGAAGCTCGGGCCGAGCCTCCCAAGATACTCGTGTACTCGGCCCGAGCACCGAGCCCAATGTTATCCTATGGGAGACCCGAGTATTTTTGTGAAATGACCACCGGCAGCATGTAGAAACCCTAAAAATGGCACAAAAGTCTCCGAAGAGTGCTCAAATGACATGGCAACAGCATGGGGAAGACCCCTTGAAGCATTTATCACTCAAAAGTCACAGCTGTGAATAATTTTGTCCACGTTTTACGCCATTTTTACGGACTCACCAGAAAACCTTCCAAAATGACACCAAAATGATTTTTCATAGCGGAAATGTTAAGGGCACATACCCAATAGTGAGATAGAGCTAATGTATGTTACTTTTTGAGATCAATACATGAAAGATTTTACGTAAAACATTGTGTGGCACTCCGATGTCCCTGAGAAGAGACGTGCATAAAGGCCTCTGAGTCTAATGTGCCCATTTTGAGGAACTGAGTCTTTGTAGTATTTTCCTTTGCCAGGGCAGTCCAAAATTGTGAGGTTCACCAATGCCCCTGCATACAGACGTGCATGATGGCCTGTAAACCTGAAGTGCCCATTGTAAGGAAGTGGGTCTATTGTAGTATAGCCCTTAGGCAGGGCAGCCAAAAATTGGGAGGCTCCACGTTGTCCCTGGATAGAGACGTGCATGAGGGCCTCAAAACATTAGGTGTCCAGTGTCAGGAAGTGGGTGTATTATAGTATAGCCCTTAGGCAGGGCAGCCAAAAATTGGGAGGCTCCACGTTGTCCCTGGATAGAGACGTGCATGAGGGCCTGTAAACCTGAAGTGCCCATTGGAAGGAAGTGGGTCTTTTGTAGTATAGCCCTTTGGCAGGGCAGCCAAAAATTGGGAGGCTCCACGTTGTCCCTGGATAGAGACGTGCATGAGGGCCTGTAAACCTGAAGTGCCCATTGGAAGGAAGTGGGTCTTTTGTAGTATAGCCCTTTGGCAGGGCAGCCAAAAATTGGGAGGCTCCACGTTGTCCCTGGATAGAGACATGCATGAGGGCCTCAAAACATTAAGTGTCCATTGTCAGGAAGTGGGTGTATTATAGTATAGCCCTTAGGCAGGGCAGCCAAAAATTGGGAGGCTCCACGTTGTCCCTGGATAGAGACGTGCATGAGGGCCTGTAAACCTGAAGTGCCCATTGGAAGGAAGTGGGTCTTTTGTAGTATAGCCCTTTGGCAGGGCAGCCAAAAATTGGGAGGCTCCACGTTGTCCCTGGATAGAGACGTGCATGAGGGCCTCAAAACATTAAGTGTCCATTGTCAGGAAGTGGGTGTATTATAGTATAGCCCTTTGGCAGGGCAGCCAAAAATTGGGAGGCTCCACGTTGTCCCTGGATAGAGACGTGCATGAGGGCCTCAAAACATTAAGTGTCCATTGTCAGGAAGTGGGTGTATTATAGTATAGCCCTTAGGCAGGGCAGCCAAAAATTGGGAGGCTCCACGTTGTCCCTGGATAGAGACGTGCATGAGGGCCTCAAAACATTAAGTGTCCATTGTCAGGAAGTGGGTCTTTTGTAGTATAGCCCTTTGGCAGGGCAGCCAAAAATTGGGAGGCTCCACGTTGTCCCTGGATAGAGACGTGCATGAGGGCCTCAAAACATTAAGTGTCCATTGTCAGGAAGTGGGTGTATTATAGTATAGCCCTTAGGCAGGGCAGCCAAAAATTGGGAGGCTCCACGTTGTCCCTGGATAGAGACGTGCATGAGGGCCTCAAAACATTAAGTGTCCATTGTCAGGAAGTGGCTCTTTTGTAGTATAGCCCTTTGGCAGGGCAGCCAAAAATTGGGAGGCTCCACGTTGTCCCTGGATAGAGACGTGCATGAGGGCCTCAAAACATTAAGTGTCCATTGTCAGGAAGTGGGTGTATTATAGTATAGCCCTTTGGCAGGGCAGCCAAAAATTGGGAGGCTCCACGTTGTCCCTGCATAGAGACGTGCATGAGGGCCTCAAAACATTGTTCCCATTGCAAAGGAGCGGGTCTCCTGTCGTTGTAATGTCCATTCTGCAAAGAATGGGCGAAAAAATTTACCACTGGGGGTATACCTGGAACAAAGGCCTAACTCTTGTAACGGTCATCATGGTGGCGCATGAGGAGAAGGAGGAGCAGTCCAGCGATTATCCAAAGTCCAGAAGTGTGTACCCATGGGTGACTGGAGGTACATGGCAAATTCCCGTTACAAACTTTAAATTCCGCTCTCATTTGCTGGTGGTGTGGTGAAGTCTGGCCCAATCCAACCCTTGTTCATCTTGATCAGAGTCAGCCTGTCAGCATTTTCAGTTGACAGGCGGGTGCGTTTATCTGTAATGATTCCACCTGCGGCACTAAAAACATGCTCTGACAAAACGCTAGCGGCAGGGCAGGCCAGGACTTCCAAGGCGTAGAGAGCCAATTCATGCCACGTGTCCACCTTGGATACCCAATAATTGTAAGGCACAGAGGAATGTCGGAGTACAGTTGTTCGATCTGCAAGGTACTCCTTGAGCATCTGGGCAAACTTAGGATTTCTTGTGGCACTACCCCGCACCTCAGGGGCTGTGGTACGTGAGGGGCTGAGAAAACTGTCCCACATCTTAAAGACTGTTCCCCTACCTCTGGCGGATTGGACTTGTGCCTCTCTCGGCTGTACGCCTTGGTTGTCCACTGATTCCTGACCTATGCCGCTAGCGTTTTGTGAGGGGAATGCTTTGCCTACTTCCGTGACTATGGCCTTCCGGAACTGCTGCATTTTGGTTGACCTCTCCGCCTCGGGAATAAGAGACATAAAGTTCTCCTTGTAGCGTGGGTCTAACAGTGTTACTACCAGTAATGATTGTCGGCCAAGATGTTCTTAACGCGAGGGTCACGAGACAGGCAGCTTACCATAAAGTCAGCCATGTGCGCCAGACTCTTAACAGCCAGGACTTCAGTAGCCTGACCAACACGTTGACTGAACATGCTGTCCTCCTCCTCCTCCTCCTCCTCCTCCTCATCTACCCTGTCCTCTGGCCAGCCACGCTGAACCGAGGATATGACTGGTGTGCATGTCATATCCTCAATTTGGCCGGAGATTTGCTCCATGTCTTCATCCTCCTCCTCGTCATAGTCCTCCACTGCACGTTGTGATGAGACGAGGCTGGGCTGTGTGTTATCACCCACACCCACTACTGTTTCTTGCTGCAACTCATCGCGCTCCGCCTGCAATGCATCATGTTTGGTTTTGAGCAGAGACCGTTTTAGAAGGCAGAGTAGCGGTATGGTGACGCTAATAATGGCGTCATCTTATACCTTTATGATGTTATTGTTTATTCTAAAGCAAACAAGATTTTAGGGTGTATAAAAAGGGAGATTAGATCCGGTGATCCCAACGTATTGTTAACCCTCTATAAATCACTTGTAAGGCCACATCTGGAATATGGGGTAAAGTCCTGAGCAGGTTGATAACCATTGGTTTGAGCATGGTAGGGTGTAGTGCGCATCTTCCTGCATCCGCCATAACCTTCCCTTAGGATATACTGTGCCCTTATCAGATTCGTTGTACAAGGTTGCTTCTCTTATTGGATGGATTTCAAGCTGCATGGATAATGTTCATTTAAATGATGTGGATAGAAAGACTGAAGATATCTACATGTAGTCTGAAATCCATCATGAATCAATACTATTTTACACAGTCATAAGCAGCCCATGGGCATTCACCTGCATTCAAACCAATAACAGCTCATAGACCAGACAATCCATCTACCACTGGACCAAAGACAGGAAGTTAAATCCACTGCCTGCGGTAACCAACTTAATCCTATAGGCTACTCACACAACAAACCCAACAGAAAGGAAAAAAACATGGCTTCGATTATCCATCCAATGAAAACGCATAACCATTGTGAGCCATTGGACAATGCAATTGGACACTTGGTGACATGGTGCACGGCCCAATGAATCAAGTCTTTACTTCATATTCACGGTTTAAGCCCTTGGGTTCTAATGTGCCCAGAGTACATATCCAGAAAGATTCTCTTTCTTTGAGCTAAACACAAGTCAACAATACATTGTAAGCAGATTCTATTACCAGTCCCACACCATTTTGTGACGCATAATCACACAGTGATCCAATTAACATTCCAAGTCATCGAACATGTCCAAGCCATACGCAGAGGAGGCAATAGAATTAGGAAGCTCAAAGAAAGGGAATCTTTCTGGATATATACTCTGGGCACATTGGAACCCAAAGGCTTAAACCATGAATATGAAGTACAGACTTGATTCATTGGGCCATGCATGGACATAATGGACATAATTCTAATAGGCAGGACAGGTAATAAGGAGCACAAGTTATATGCTAAAATGTGTTGTGTGACAAGACAGACACAGGAAAGGACATGATAACAGGTGTAGGGACCAACAAGGTGAGACAAGGGGTATCAGGATAGGGTCAAGTAGGTATGAATGTAGTAATGGGGCAGGCATAGAGAATTGTATGTGAATGTGAATTACAATAAATCACTAAGGAAAGGAATATGTGAGTGTGTGCCTAATGTAAACTAATATTGTACTGGCAAAATTATAGATGGAAAGGGAGAAGGGGAGGGGGGGAGAGAGGAGGCTGTAATTGACTACAAGGGTATGAGTTATGAGTGATCATAGGGATAGTGTTACATAAGTGGAAATACCTATGGAGGACCGGATGTGTAAGCGCATACCTTATACAAACCTATAGAGTGCTGATGGGTGAGAGTGTGATGTTAGATATAAGACATCCTATAGTGAATAGTGAGCCGTAATCAAGTGCAACAGGGATATTTCACGTGACTATGGGAACCTGGAAGGTAAAGAAAGGGGAGAAAAAACTGTTAGACAAGGTAATCAGACATAATGTAACCAGTTGATCAGACATGATCACCTGGTTTGAGACCCCCTGCCTTACACTATATAGATATCATGTTCATTCCCCATCTATCTTGCTCAGGAGAGCATCTCCCTCCCCCGGCACCAAGAGCAGCTCATACTGAATTGTTACATTGACTAGTAACACTGCACACAGAAATGCACCTTAATATTCCACTGTTAACCCTTTCCTCCCAGCAGTAACACACAACTCCTCACCTTGATATCATGGTGATTTATGGTCAGAATGACTTCAATGCGATCAGTGATTTCTATTCTAGCTCTGCTCACATAGATTTTATATCCACACTCAACTATAGGCCGTTCTTCATATTTTGGGGGCTTTTAGTCAGATATACTAGTTTGTGCCTGTATAGTATTGGTGTAGATGGGAGTGTAGGGCATGGGTTACATGGCACTGTGGTGGAATACTGATGGGAGGTATTGGTGCTGTGTTTGATGCTTCTACTGGGTATTTTCCTACAAATACTGGAACAGCTCACTGCTTAGAATGATCCTTCCCAGCTCTATAATATATTATATATACCCCACAATGCAGGCTCACACACACATTTGTCTCAAGTGTGTTGTAGGGACACAGATACAGTCTTGGTCATGTGACTAAAGGCTACTTTACACACTGCGATATCGGTCCCGATATCGCTAGTGTGGGTACCCGCCCCCATCTGTTGCGCGACACGGGCAAATCGCTGCCCATGCCGCACAACACCGACCAGACCCGTCACACATACTTACCTGCCCGGCGACGTCGCTGTGTCCGGCGAACCGCCTCCTTTCTAAGGGGGCGGTCCGTGCGGCGTCACAGCGACGTCACTGAGCGACCGCCCAATAGCAGCGGAGGGGCGGAGATGAGTGGCCGGAACATCCCGCCCACCTCCTTCCTTCCTCATAGCGGCTGGGAGGCAGGTAAGGAGAGGTTCCTCGTTTCTGCGGTGTCACACGGAGCGATGTGTGCTACCGCAGGAGCGACGAACTACATCGTTACTGCTGCAGTAACGATAATCGAGAATGGAGACCCATGTCACCGATGAGCGATTTTGCACGTTTTTGCAACGATGCAAAATCGCTCATCGGTATCACACGCAGCAACATCGCTAATGCGGCCGGATGTGCGTCACAAATTCCGTGACCCCAACGACTCCGCATTAGCGATGTCGCAGCGTGTAAAGCCCCCTTTAGTGGGAGTGGTGTACAGGGTCTTAGCAGTAAAGAGTATTCCATATTTCTGCCAGATACCCACAGAGATATTGAAATCTGAAAAAAGAGACTTCTGCTCATTGAAGGTAAGAACTGCTCACATAGCGTTCAACTCCACAGCAAACGAGTGCTCTAGCACTGGCATCTCAGCAGGGATATTCCCCTACTACACATGTGTGTCTAGGTCACTGTGACAGTTTACAGGACATAACTCAGGGCACCTAGACAGAAGGCAGAGGGACTACTTTCTATTTCTGGTGTAGAGCTTAGTACAATATATATATATTTATACTATTACATGGGACACATGTACCTTGTATTACCATTATTCGCTGTATATGAACCCCTTTTCTCCGGGCATTATTTGTCTATAGCATTTTTCACGAACCTGAGGCAACTGAGAACCCTTCAGTGAAGGAATTCCACTAACCCTCACAATACCTACCAGGGGCCTCCCTGCAGTAACTCAGGTAGTTGTACCCATTCTCTTTCCGCATTCTATGTGTTCTTCTTCTTTCTTCTTTTTTTTCTTTTTTCTTCTTTTTATTTCTATCATGTAGTTCAGGGGTTTATAGATATATGTCCTGCATCTCATATTTCCTTTAGTGGTGCTTCTTACCCATTCTCATATCATTTACCCTAGTATTTCATGATCCTGAGGCGACTGAGAACCCTTTAATAAAGGAATCCTTTTTCACCTGAATTGTCAAGTGATACTTACCAGTGACTATCACGTAATGTTACAGGTAGTTCCATTTTCTTCCTCTTCTTTCTCTCCTTTCTTCTTTGTCACACGGTCCATTGTGTTATAGCCCACGTGTCATGATAACACTTGTACCATCTTTTCATTTAGATTCCACCTACAATTATTTACCGATTCCAGTTCTGGAATAGGCTTTCATCATCTACTCACTAGAATTCTCAAGTTCATAAGGTACTGAGACATATACATGTTCACACCATTATAAAGAACAAAGTATAAACATTGAGGTTTTTCTCACACCCATGTTCCTGTGTTCTTTGATATGATATGTGTTCATTTCCTTCACTATATAGGATTGCAAGTTTTCCATTTGTACCTTAATGGCAATGACGCTATACAATTGAACACATATCATCCTGTTATCCATATAGGTGTGTATTTACCTGCTTGACTATTTTTGGTTGTTTGATCCAGAATGTTTCTCCAGATAGGTCATGTGGAAATTTTCTTTCCTCAGTACAAATGTTTTCACTATGGCTTTGGAAAATTTTTTTGTATGTGCATCATGGTCATTTGACCCATTGTACTCTCAAGTAGCAATATATTGTACTGTTATGTTGTACTATGTACTAATTACGTGTTTATATGGTTTTGTAACCCTTTATGATCTTAGATAACTTTATCCTTGATAAAGACCTAAAAACAAGCTCGAAACGTTGGATGAATTATCCTTTTGCACAAATAAAGAATTTTCAGCATTCTAAGAGTTCTTTTCTTACGTTATTGATCACTATAGTGTGCCAGAGCTATTTCTATTGAATTGACTCTTATTTTTTCTGAGCACCTGCTATATACACAGTGAGCCAGACATATTCAATTTTCACATTCAGAAGGCAGAGGGAAGCCTTAGCAGCTGAGCCTATATCTTGGCTTGTGAGCATTAGAACAGGCCGGCGATTACAGGGTAACATGAAAAATGTCCAGCTTGCATTATGACTAGAACATGACAATATCCTTTTAAGTACTAACCTATGATGCGTTCCTAAGCAGTTGATGTTATATGTTCTACATTTCATTTTCTGCATACTTTCCAAGTAGTAGAATTTGCTTTGATATAGGCAACTGGATTTTCACAATGAAAAGGCAAAGGATAACGCCCGAAAAAGACGCCATACATTATGTCAGTGCCATCACTGACAAACCTGGATTGACCATGAAATACATCAATCCCCTTAAAGGTGAGTTAAAACAAGTTTTAACTAAATTGCCTTAATATTGTCATGCATTAGAATGACTGTCTTA